>NW_027397100.1:10063335-10336456 GCF_003265705.2 Callorhinus ursinus
CACACACACACACACACACACACACACACACACACACACACACACACGGAGAGTTCCCTAGGGATACAGAGGTGCCTCCGATCTAATCAAAAACAAAAACCAGAGGATTCTGGAACGACATCACAGACCCCTGAGAGTTGTGCCTTACTAATAACCCACAATAACATTTGCATATTACTTCACAATTTCCCAATCAGTGTAACTTCATTGGCTCCGCTCGCTCTCTGCCCTCACCCTGCCGCAGCCACAGACCCTCTGAGCTGGAAAAAGGATTTTGACACACCCCATGCCGGTGGTTTGCAAATCGTCTTGTGCAGAGCCAAGGAAGTGTTCCCTGTCATTATCTGGAGGCTGCTGGGGGCTGAGGAATTAGCCAATTAGAGTCCCCCACACCCACCCCAATTTCAACGACCCTGCAACCCCTCTGGCTATTTTGTACATTGAGGTTCTTTGGGGTTCATTTGAAAAGGGGATTTTCCTGCTGGACAGTGTGAAAACAACTCACTTACTCTCACCCCACCTTCCTCCACTCCCTGCCCTGACAGTATATATAGGATCCTGAGGCCAAGACAAAAAAACGTAGCCACCCACGGTCACTTAGGAGTCAGTGGTAGAACCAGAATGAAAACACCCTCTTCCTGAATCTAGGGTATACCTAGGAGTAGTTAAGCAAAAGAAAACCAGGGCTGCAGGGTCAGCAGATCCAGCTCCCAGGTCCGAGGCCATCCATCACCAGCCACGGTGGCATCGACAAGCGATGCAGGCAAAGCACACAGTCCAATGCAGAGGTGCTTAATGAACATGCATTTTAGCCCCTACTTCAAAATAAGCCAAAACCAGAGAGGACCCTCAGCACCACCCTGCTTCTTAAACCCACCAGAAATCTGTGGCCTAGACAAACCTTCATGCCTCCCAGCAGTAAAACATCTCCAAAAAGAGAGCTTGAGGGCCTGGAAGACCTATTTGTCCACCCCGAGCACAAGAGGGAGGTTTCACTTCAGGTGAAGAAGGAGACTTGGGCTGTGCCTGCGTAACACTCACCCCTCCTCCGTCCACACCAGCTCCCCCGGGGAGAGGACGTCGGTCAGGCACCTGCGAGGAGGAAACAGCGTTACGTTAGCTCCTCTGAAACCAACCAGAGTTCGTGGACCCAGCAAGGAGCTGGAAACTGAGAGGCTGGCGTTTAGCTCTCTGAGAAACCTTAGGGAAGTTGCTGAACCTGTTAAACAGAAAGGCCTGTGCGACTCCACAGCAGGGCAAAAGGGAAAGTAACACTTCTGAAGCTGAAGCGGACAGCAGGGGCCAGGGAGGGCCTGGGAGGCCAAGGTAAAGAGTTCAGTCTTAATTCTAAGAGCAACGGGAAATCATTGATTCGCAAGGTAGAGAACAGACTGGAAACGGGCAAGAGTAGCTCTCCACGTACGTATTAGGGGTTCCCAGGGCCCAGACTGGGGTAGTCACAGTAGAGCTAGAAAGAAGTGGATAGATTCAAGAGATCCTTAAGAGGTGGTCGCCAAAGGATTTGGTGGGGGACTGGATGGGAGGGGGAGGAGGGAGAGCAGGGGCCCGCCTACCCCTCAGGCACCTCCTTCCATGTCAGTCCTGGTGATCTCCAGCACCCGAAAAAAAACCATACCCATTGCTCTCTCAACCTGGCCTCTCCTTGCCTTGGTTTCCCCATCTGTAAAATAAGTACAGTTGGACTCAGTGGTCCCTACGTTCTATTTAGCATTAACATTCTGTTCTGGTCTAATTCGCTCACAGAAAAATTAAGGCTTAGGGGCAGGTCCAGCCTCGTACACAACGGGGCAGGAGTGTTGGAGGGAGAAACCTCAGGTCCCCTAGGCTCAGAACAGTAAATCTCCAGGGGAGACGAGACACCTCCACGTCACACAGATCACAAGAATCAGGTGAAGAGGAAGGTCACTTGGGCTGAGGCTGCGAGCCCCACGGCCTGCTCTCTGCCCCAGCTCTGGAGGCCACCACGGGCCTCAGGACACTGTCACTCCAGCTGTGACATCAGTCACCCAGCGGCTGACACCCTGCTTCCACATCCACTGTTTCCCAGCACCTGGGGTTGACCACGGGAGGCCAGTGAGCGAGCATGCCTAGGGAGACAGGCAGGACAGTGGATAGAAGTTCAGGCTCTGCAGTCACACAGACCTAGTAGGAATTCCAGCTCAACCTCTCTCTCTCTCTCTCTCTCTCTCTCTCATTCTGAGGCCTGAGGCAAGTCACTTCACCGCTCTTTCGCTTGGTTTCCTCATGTGGGAAAGAGGAGTGACAGTGTCTGCTCCCAGGTCTAACAGGAGGATTCAGTGAGATGTACGTGGAAAGCTCAGCATAGTGCCTTATCACCATGAAATAGCAGCCTCCACTTACACAGGTGGAAACCGAGACCCAGAAAGCGAAATGACTCACTGAAGACCCCTTCAGCAAACCAGCTGATGCAGGGGTGAGGCCCAGAGCCCGCATCTGGAACCATGAGGTCGGGTGTGCCCCATTTTGGTTCCGACTTCTTAGATGGGGAAGTTGAGACTAAGGTATTACAAGTGACTCGACCAAGGCCACAGAGAGAATTAACGGGAGAAGAGGGATTTGAACTCAGGCCTCCTTGATGAAAAACCCCCTGGTGTTCTCCGTGGATAGAGAAGCTTCAGATTTCAGGGCCCCATAAACCTGGAACAGGGACAAATGGAAATCTGGGAAGGGGGCACGGTGGGGGGTGGGGAAGCAGCAAAGCTACCTTAAGAGGAAACCAGAAGGAGCTGGTGAAACAAAAACCTCTTTCTCAAAAGCCCTCTCTGGGGACTGGGCAGGAGATGAGGGGGCTGACAAGCAGGGCCATCGTCTGGCCAGGGGCTGGGCTGAGGGTTGGATCTAAACAAACAGAAACGGATCCAGCTTGGCCACCGACTTGCTGTGTGATCCTAGGCAGGTCACACACATACACACACACTCAGTTCTCTGTTTCTTCAACTCAAGAATGAGATGGTTATTCTGAATGGTGTTGAGATTCCCCACTTATAAGAGACTAATAATAGGGCGCCTTGGTGGCTCAGTTGGTTAAGCGACTGCCTTTGGCTCAGGTCATGATCCTGGAGTCCCGGGATCGAGTTCCGCATCGGGATCCCTGCTCAGCGGGGATTCTGCTTCTCCCTCTGACCTTCTTCCCTCTCATGCTCTCTCTCTACCATTCTCTCTCTCTCAATAAGTAAATTTAAAAAAATCTTAAAAAAAAGAGACTAATAATAACCATTCCTCACAAGCTCTAGACTCCTGATCAGTCCCTGCTCCTACAACCCCAAAAGGTGGCCTCTTAATGTTACAATACGGTGGGGAAGTCCCGCCTTTGGGCTCTGGCCCTATAGCCAGGTCTTTGGCATCATCTGTAAAATGGGTACATATCTTTGCCTGATCACTTACAGAATGGGAAGATCCAAGGAGCTACCTCAAAGGCAAGAAATCCCCTGAGGCAACAAACAAAGCAACCTCACCCCAGTCCTCATCCCACATCCACAGTAAAGCTCTTTTAACTTTTCCTTTCCCTCTGGCCCATGTCCCCTTCAGACAAATAGAACAAGAGAATTCAAGCTGAGGGATGCAACAGCAGTAGCAACAACCCCCACAACCAGTAGTAGTTGCCAATATCTGACTCCTGACACACGCCAGGCCCTGTGCTAAATCCTGCACGTAATCCCCTCAATCAATGAGGAAATCCCACCGGTAATCTAAATTGATAGATGACAAAGATTCAGCCAAGTAAAGTGACTTGCCCAAGGTCACACACAGAGCAAGGGAGTGGTGTGGCCACCTAGACGCAGGCTTTTCATCTGACCTCGGGAGTCTTAATCTTATCCTTGAGGCTGGGGGGTTATCCAGGGTTAACATTCCACCACAGGGCATGGCTCAGATCTAGGCAGTGGGGGCGGGGGGGGGGAGGGTGTGAGGAATATCTGATCTCCAACCCCCACACACAGCTGCCCCAAATAACTAGTCTTTATAGTCTTTTTGTATTATTATTCAAATATGTCCAGCTCAACTCTCTGGCTAGAACAGCACTGTCCAATAGAAACATAATGCAAGCCATATATGTCATTTAAAATTTTCAGTAGCGGGGTGCCTAGATGGCTCAGTCGGTTAAGCGTCTGACTCTTGATTTTGGCTCAGGTCATGATCTCAGGGTTGTGGGATCGAGCCCCACAGTTGGCTCTGTGCTGGGTGTGGAGTCTGTGTGAGATTTTCTCTCTCCCTCCCCCTCTGCCCCTCCCTCCCCTTCTCTCTCCTTCCCTCTCAAAAAATAAAATAAAATTTTCAGTACCTGCATTTTAAAAAGTACAAAAGAATGGGTGAAATTAATTTTTTTAAAGATTGTATTTGTTTTATTTATTTGAGAGAGAGTGAGCATGCCTGCTCAGGCAAGTGTGAGATGGGGGGAGGGGAGGAAGAGGGACAAGCAGACTCTGCACTGAGCACAGAGTCGATGTAGGGCTCAATCTCACGACCTGAGCCGAAATCAAGAGTTGGATGCTCCACCGACTGAGCCACCCAGGCACCCCTGAAATTAATTTTAAAAGTATATTTATTTAGCCCAATATATCCATTTTAACATGTAATCCATATACAAGATATTAAGATAGTTTACATCCTTTTTTTTCATACTAAGTCTTCCAAATCTGTCATGCATCTTACATTTAGAGCGCCTCTCGATTCTGATGCTCGATTTTCAGAAGATATTTAGATCCCCTTAGCCCTTACCACCGAAAGTATATTCATGAATCTAATCATCTTATCTATGTAGAAGTTTTTTGATAACCAAATGGAGCATTCTTTTTAAATTTCAAATCAATTAAGATGAAAAATTCAGTTCCTCAGAGCACTAGCCATATTCCGAGTGCTCAGTAGCCACATGTGGCCAAGCGGCTGCAGTATGTACTGTAACCTCTAGAAGGTCAAGTCCTAGAGGGCAGGGCTGGTGGCCCCCATGGCCCACAGCCAGAGCTAGGCCTCCCAAAGTACAGTTGAGTCTGAAGAGAACGGTATCTTCTCATTCGGTGACCCCCTACCGAGCCTAGTATTTTTATCTACCCCCGGCACATACTACATTCACAGTGATGGTGACAAAGGCATTGGGCGTACCTATTGCTCAGAGAATGAGTATAGCTCAGAGGGGAGGGCCACCCACCAAGGTCACCCAGCTTTGACCCCAGTCCTGTCTGACTTGGAAGCCTGAGCTCTGTCCCTAAAGCTTGACAGGGGCCGGGTCTGGGGCTGTCTTCTAGAGAAAGAAATAAGCCCTTGCCACTGTTCTCACGAACCCCTCCTTCCCTAGTCTAGCACCAGAGAATAACCCAAGACAGGACACCCAGTGAAGAGGATGAAAGGGAAGGAGAGCAGGAGAAAGGCATTAGGTAGTGGTCCCGAGTACAGAGCTTGGGCCACTTGTGACACCATCCCCACTCACCGCCCCCCCCCCCCCCCCCCGACACACACATACACATGAGGCAGGAGGGAAACCCAGCAAGGTCCACGGCTGCCAGCCCTCCGGGTGGGTCCCTGGGGCCAGGAGCCCTTCCTGTCCTGCACCTCCCCCAGGAGCAGTCACTCGGAGGTGCTTGGACCAGGGCCAGAGCCATTACTCACCTCCCAGGGTCACCTCAGCTAGAGTCAAGGGAAAGGGTCCAAGAGGCAGCCTGCCCCCTGGAAAGAGGGGAGGAGCAGGCCCTGGAGGCAGATTCCAGAGCCCGGAAAAGGTGGCAGGTGGAGGCCAGAAAAGCCTAGTCAGCCCCGCCCCTCTCCTGGGGAGCAGAGCTCGCCCTCAGCCCCCACACCAGCCCCACAGCGTTAAACTCTCACCAGCTATTAGGTTTAACAATTAACTTTGGATTCTTTCCATTTCAGCAGGAGGCAGCCCCAGCAAAAAGTCCCATCTGCGGGTAGGGGGACTTGGAAGGCGGGGAGAAGAGGAAGGGGTAGGTGTGAAGGGAGAAAGGGATGACTAGTGAGCCCCCTCACTTCCCCCTTCCTGTCTTGTCTTACCAATGTGGGACAGCCTTCACACTAAGGCCTTAAGTTCCATAAGGTCAGGAGCAGTGACCTGGCACACCGTAGGTGCTCAATAAATATTTTTAGTTAACAAACAAGGGGGCAGGGTGAACTAGACTAAAACAGGCCAGCTAGATGGGCAGACTGATGAAGACCAGGAGACACAAGGTGGCGTGCCCTGGGCTGGCGCCTCCCTGACCCCTTTGACTCCAGGCCCTCCCTGAGACCAAACTGGACTGAGGACTGGACCACAGCCACCTAGGGCATGCCAGGGGTGTGGCTTTGAAGGAATGTCCCCCTAGCTGTGATCTTTGGAGCCCTCACCTCTTCCCCCACAAACTGAGTGATACTGCTACGGTATTGGTACAGCAGGCAGGGCTGTCTGGGGCCAGGCCCAGAGATGCTGCGATGCTGTGGGCCATTGTAATACAATCGTGTCTCTTGCTGCTTGGCAACAGTCTCCTCTTCTTAGGCCACCGCCTGAATTCCGCCACCCCCCAATATTCCTCTGACTCCCACCTATGTGGTCCTTTTTCCTTTCCGGGAAGGAAAGCCCAGAATAATGACAGTTCCGGCCCACTCACATCCCACTCACCTGGGATCACATACACACCCTGGCAACAGCTTGCTACCAGTATGACATTTGCTTGTCATTTACACCCCTCCTTGGGTTCCTTGGCCCCCTCCTCACCCTCCTCCCCCGCCCCCAACACAGGCCGAGGTCCACAGCCCACCTGGGGCTGGCGCTGACCTCACGGTGGCCAGTTCACTCACTGTTCTTGGGGGGGGGGGGCTCCCCGTTCTGGGCCTCCGCTTCCCGATCTGTGTAGTGTGGGGAGGAGAAGGGTGGATTGAGAGGTTGTTTCTCCTGCTGGCCAGTTCTGATATTTAGAGATTCTGACATTTCTGGGATCAATTTGCACTTTACTTTCAGACAGACCAGACTTCAGATCTCGACCTTGGCAGGTAAACAGGCAGCGTGTTATTATGGGGCAGACTCCAAGGGGGGCCTACAGAGGCCTGGGACTACAGCCCACCCCTCACCATTCTCAGCTCAAGCCCAAATAGACAGACAAAGGGGGGTGTTGGTTGTCCCCACTCACCGGTCCCTAATACTTCCACCATAAGGCCCTACCCTTCCAGTCTTCTCTCTCTGGTTCTCAGTAGTGACAGCATGAGCCATCAAGCCCCCAAATTCTTCTTGGCAAAACAAAGCTTGACACTGCCCCTGAATCAGGGCGGAAGGAGGGGGTGCTGACCCCAAGCCCCTTCTGTGTGGAGATCTGGAGCTGCCTCTGTTTCTACTCTGCTCTTCCCTGTGTCCTTCCAGCAACTCTTCAAGTATGCTCCCCACCTTCCCATCTCCAGCCTGGAGCTCCCCTCCTTTACCTCCACAGGGAACACCTGTCTACACTGATTATGGAGTCTACACTGATCTCTCCCTCCTCAACTCACTCTGCCATGTTTCTGCCAAATGCTACTCCTTGTGGGAGAGTCTTACTGCCCCTACTTGACCTTAGAACGCTGGAAACCAAGGGACTCTTGCCATGGTTTTTCTCTGTGTCTCACTCCCTCCCCCCAGCACGATGCTCAAACCACAATAGGTGTCTGCTGAAACAACAATGATAATAACCGTTAACTGAAAAATAATGCATTATAATCATATATTGACCATTTGTTCTTTACAGTGCTCAGATCTCAGCATTTTACACAGAGCATTTCAGTTAATCCTCCCAACCTCCCCCCCCCCCCCCCCAAAAATTTTTTTCCCCCCCCCCTTTTTTTTGCTGAGGAAACTGAGGCTCAGAGAGGTAAAGTGACTTACCCAAAGTCACACAGCCAGGAAATGGCGGAGTCAAGACTGGAATTTAAGTTCTTACCCACTGCCCTACTTGGCCTCCCTCCAATCCACAAAGAAAGGAGGGGACATGTGTGAAGTCATAGCCTGCCAGTGATGGGGGCAGGGGGCTGGAGGCTCCAGAGAACCTAGCCCAGCCCAAGGCCAGAGGCAGATTCTGCAAATAAAACTCAGTAACCTTCTTTTAAGCACCTGCTCTGTCCAAAGCCCTGTGCTAGGTGCTGGGGAGCAAAGAATGACACATAAGACATCCTAGTGCTCACAATCCTACAGGAGACAAGCTCTGTCCCAAGATATAGCTAAGAACAGGGAGAACCCCTCCTGGGAGGGGAACAGATAAGGTGCTCCAGGAATGCAAAGGAAAGACAGATTTTCATTATGGGGGTGGGGCTGGGAGGTCCACAAGGTTTTGTGGGACAGAGGGTGGCATCTGAGCTGAGCCTTGAAAAGGCAGACAGGATTTCAACAGTGATTGGAGGTGGGGGGTGGCACTTCTGGCAGGGAAGAACCCAGGGGCCTGGAGCAAGACACAGCTAAGTGCTGAGCACATCCCAGGAGCCTCAGGAAACACATTCTCCAAGCCCCTCTCCTTGGCATGGGCCCCCGGTATCCAGCCCTGAAGAGAGCCCACCTTGAGCATCCCTAGACTCACAGGCACCTGGATCACTTACTGTGAATGGGCAGAGAAAGACAGAAATAGCTGGGCACCTGGGCATGCGGTTTGACAGGAAGGACTCAAGGGCTAGAATCTAGGCTCTGTATGAAATCTCTAAAGATGGAAGATGCTAAAGGGAGGGGCAGTCCCTTCAGAGTGGGGGGAAGTTCGGGGAGGCAGCAAGGAAAAGGGCAAAGAATTTGAATTGGGCAGCAGGAAACCCGGCTTCTAGAAGCACAGATCACAGCTACATGGCAACTAACCTGTCCAAACCCCTTTTTACAGCACGGAAAACTGAGGCCTAGGGGAAGGAACTAGCCCACAGTCCCTCAGCATCTTCACTTAAAACCAGCCATGTGCTGAGAAGCAGGAGAGATCTGCCTTCAACTCCTGACTGCCACGAATCCCCCAGCGACCCTTCTCCAGTCATTAGGCTCCCACTCTATAAAACAACCCTGAAGATGGATCATGACTCAAAGACACAGATGGTGCCTACGGAGCCTTTCCCAAGATCAAGGCCCACTCTCAAAATTGCGCATACTGCTTCAGAAGTTCACGAACATTTGAGACCAACATTCTGCAAGGGCAATCTGACAACCCTTGGTGTCACAGTCACCTTGACCAGGAACCTGTTAAGACAGGCTGATTCCAAGGCCCCACCATGGATCCCACCCTCCCAGGAAGCAGCTGAGTTTGAATCTCTGGGTGGGTCCTGGAAGAGAGCATTTTTTTTTTTTAGCAAGCTCCTTTTTGCTACTCCTGGGGGAGAAAATTTTGAGAAGCCCTGCCTTAGGGAACCCTCGGAGGTGGGGGTAGAGGTGGTGTGCTGAACTACTCTCCTTTTAGCTGTTTCACATATTGAACTTCTGCTTCCTTGCCTAGGAAGAGAGGGCTCCGTGGCTCGAAGGTTTAAGGCCACTGTTCATTAATCAAAGTTCCTTCTGGTTGAGCCACCTGCTCAAGCTGACCATGGTCATGATGGGGGTGGGCAGAGGCCCAGAAAGCTGACTGCAGCTGCGTTCTGAGATCAAGCAGCCCTACCTCCAAGGGAGTCTGGACTCCAAAGGGCTGAACTTGGGATGAGGGGTTCCCTAACAACCCCAGCCTGGAGTCTCCTTTCCACTCTCTGGACTGTCTCGCTCTGGCTCTTAACCTGTCTGGCTTCCTTCCTTTTCCTTTCTAGCATGAGGGTCCTCCAAAACCTGAGTTTCCTGGCTCCAGCCTCTGCTTCCCTCCCCTCCACATCACTGAGCCAGATACAGGATCTCCAAGCCCCCAAGCACCCTTCCAAGGAGACAAAGCTATCATTCTTTGCAGATGATAAGCTTATTTAACTAGAAGACTCAGGATAATCAATGAAAAACTAAGGCGACCAATGACCAAACAGCATCTAGGGAAAATGCCAAGTGCTTTCAGATCTGCCCTGTCACCCGCCCCTGACAGGTGGGCACTGCCTAGAACCAAATGGGCTCAGAGCCCTGGCCAGCCCCAGGGCTGACACTGTAAGAAGGCCAGTCCCTGAGTGAAGTGATGGCGCAGGCTGGGAGGCAAGAGACCTGGACCGGAGACCGGGCTCTCTGAGCTAAGAATTCGTGCTCTGAATTTGAGCAAGTGCACATCCCACTGTGAACCCCTAAACACTCTTGAATGTCCCATCCAGGGCAGCATGGGAATGATTCAAGAGTACCCACGGGCTTTGGATAGATCTAGATTTAAATCCCAGCTGTGCCACTTGCCGGCTGAGGGCTGGGTAGGCCTTGGGCAAGCTACTTAGCCTCCTTTAATAAAATGAGGATCTAATCTCTGCCTCGCTGGGTAGTTGCAAGGATTAAAAGACATAAGGCATGTAACTCGCTTAGCACGGGGCCTGGCACATGGTAAGCCAATAACGTAAGTGGCTGTTTATCAGTCACCAGAGTGAGCCTCTGACGAGGAAGACTCTAGGCTTGCTAATTCATAGTGGCCCCAAGCAACCCCAGAACCACCCGCTTGAACTGGGTCTAGAGGCTTTATCTTTAGACCTCTAATCTGGAGAGAAGATGGGGGGGGTGGGGCGCAGGACAAGGGAGTGAGAAAAAAAGAGGCGGGAAGAAGGTAAGGAAAATCAAGGGGTGAAGAGGGGCCTGGCTCCCCCAGTTTGGGGAAAAGGAAGATGACTTCAGGGCAATTGCCAAGACAGGATAACCTCTCTCCTTTCCAGAGCCTTCCCTACGCCCGCCAGGACAAGGCTTAGAGTGACACAGCCTGCTGAGAAGCACAACCTGGCTGTCAATAGGGACATTGAAGCCTTGGGTTACCTCCAGGCTCTGGCTCCCCACGTTGCTGCCGCCTGCCCGCCCGTGGTGGCCTCCTCCCCGCTGGAGCAAGCAGAGATGGCCAGAGCCAGGCTGAGACAAACAACCTGCCCATTCAGCCTGCAGAGGCACTGCCTGCTCACACTCGGGCCTCAGCTTCTGACCCTGACTCAGCAGGACTCTTCCGGCTGGCTCCCCATCTCTGAGCCCTGCACAGCGCCCTCTCCAGGCCTCTACCTGCCCCACGATGCTGCTCCAGGGGCCAACGTTGCAACTAGGGGGAAAGCACCGTTCTGACGGCAAACAGGAGCCACAAACAAGGTGTGACCAGCTGTGTGACTTTCGGGGCGTCACTTTCTCTCAGAGCATGTTTCCCTTCTCTGGCTAATGAGGGCAACGAAGAGCAGGGACCATCGCTAAGGCCCTCCTGACAGCAGCTATGCTTCGTAGGATATCGGCGGGCACACAGGGGCACAGAGGACTTGCCTCGGGAGAGGAGTGGGCGGGGCGGGCCGTGCTGAGAATGCAGTGGACGTGGCAATGGCCAAGGCTTATTATGCTGATGACGATTATAATTGAAAAGCCCAGCAACAAACTCTTAAGCAATTTACAAAAAGCGGTCTCATTATCCCCTGGGATTCGCAATCTGGTGAAGTGGATAGAGCTGGAGGATGCTTATTCACATCGGGCAGACGAGGAAGTGAAGCAAGACTTGAGTGATGCACCCCAGCTACGAAGGGCAGGGCAGGGGGCACCGGAGAGGAAGGGATCATTATGGGGTGCCGACTGGGCACCACCTCACCAGGCTAACCCACACCTGCTATCCAGACCAGGTATGACCACCACAGCATGCCATTGCAGGGGCTACTGTCCCCATTTCCCAGGAGATGAAACTGAGGCTGAGAACAAGTAACTGCTTTCTCCTTAGCTCATGCTGCTCCATTGCAAAGCCTGGATTTGCACCTGGGTTTGCGGGACTCCAGGATTTGCCCTCTTTCCACCTACCTGTATGTACCGGGTTGAAAAGTGTCCCCCCAAACTCATGTCTACCCCGAACCTCGGAATGTGACCATATTTGGAAAAAGTCTTTGCAGATGTAATTCGTTAAAATAAAATGAGGTCATACTGGATTAGGGTGGATCCTAAATCCAATATGACTGGTGTCCTTATAAGAAGAGGAGATGACACAGAGACACACGGGGAGAAAATCACATGACAACAGGCAGAAGCAGCCGCAGACCAAGGAATACCAAGCACTGGGGGCAACCAGCAGGAGCTACGAGAAAGGCGTGGGACAGACTCCCCCACAGAACCCTCAGAAGGAACCAACCTTGCTGACACCTTGATTTCTGACTTCTGTCTCCAGAACTGTTGAGAGAATAAACGACTGCTTCTTTAAGCCACCCAGATTGCAGTACTCCATTAAACAGGTCGGGGAAATTAATACACTGCGAATCCACTGAGCAGCAGACCCGGGATTCTTATTTTCAGATTCCCACTCACGAGGCAGCCTTGGAGGTTAAGGGGTCTGAGGGACCGTGAAAGGTCATTCTTTTCTTTTTTTTTTTTAAGTATTTTATTTATTTGACAGAGAGAGAGAGTGCACAAGCGGGGGGTGTGGCAGTCAAAGGAAGAAGCAGACTCCCCGAAAAGCAGGGACCCCGACGCGGGGCTGGATCCTAGGACACCGAGATCATGACCCGAGCCGAAGGCAGACACTCAACCGACTGAGCCACCCAGGCGCCCCGCGAGAGGTCATTCTTATCTCTCCTTTACCTCCCTGACCCAAGCTGGCCTCAAGTCCACCACCGGTGCTTCTTTTCTAGGTCTCTATCCACCCTCTGAGCCCAGTCTCCAAGTCAACAGTCACCACCTGCAGAGCTGTGTTTTTGAAATGCAAATCTGATTCTTCCAGGCTAGCTTAAGCCTCTTCCCTAGCTTCCCACCACCTGTGGAACTCCAGCTCTTCAGCCTGGGCCAGATCTTGTCCCAAACTTCCTCTCCCGGCCTTACTTCTGGCCAATCACCCCGACCTGTCCCCACCACTCACCACCTTCTGCTCCAACCACATGGAACTATTTGGAATTTCCCTAACAAGCCCGGTGCCTTTGCACATGCTGCCCTAACTACCTGGAAGACAAATCCAGCCCAAACACCATCTCTTCTCTTTGTAAAGCCTCTTCCTTCCTGAACAACCTCACTCTGATGCCTTGTATATTGTACATCTTTACATGTCTGCCCCTTCACTCAGCCTGTGAACACTGCTGGATTCATTTCCGCTTCTGGAGGCTTAGGGCCCAGCACAAAGGCATTCAAGAGTGTTGAACTGAATTGCCGAGTAGCCATAATAGTCACAAATGCTAACACTTAGCAAATGTTTACTATGTGCTCAGCACTGTATGAAGCATTCCATGTATGTTACCTCATTTCATTTTCAGAACAATCCTATGGAACAGATACTATTATTGGTCCTGTTTTACAGGTGAGGAGCTGAAGAGATGAGCTCCCTTGCCCAAGTCCCTCCAACTAGTACATGGCAAAGCCTGGAAGACTCTAGAGCCAGGGCTTGTAACCAGTACTAGGTACACCATCCATCCTAATACCCTCATTTTACAGAAGAGGAAACAAGCAAAAAAAGGAAAAGTGACTTGTCCACAAACAAGGCACAGACCCAGATCTTTAGATTCCTTATTCAGTGTTCTTCCTCTTCTCATTCTTGCAGGATCCTATTCCAGGAGGACACAGACAACTTGCTAGGCTGTGTCTCCTGGAGAGCTTTCTCCTGCCTCCTCTAGAGCAGAGCCCAGCACCGGCCCAGGTGCATCATGGGGGTTCATCTATGGCCAGGAGAGGTAGCAGTAAAAAAGACAGATAAATCTACTTCTAAAAAGTCTGAGGCCTCCTTAGATATTACAATGTCAGGGCTTGAGAGGACACTTTGGATGTCAGTTAGTACCATCTCCCATTATATAAGGTCATCCACTTCAACAAATTTATTGAAGACCAATCATAAGCCAGGCACAGTGTGGGGGCACTAGAAAGAATGATAAGCAAGTTCCTGCCCAGATGGTATTTGCACTTCAGTGAGGAGAGACAGAGACAAACAACTAACAAGTTCAAGTATAATTACAAATTCTCATAAGCGCTATGGACTACAGGGAGCTCTAAGAATGTATAACAAGAAAAACTGACTTACTCTAGGCAGCTGGTGAAGGGCCCCCTGAGAAAGTCACTCTTGAGCTGAAATCTGAAGAATGGGAATTAAACAAGAAGCAAGGGAAGAGTGTGTTAGACAGAGGGAACAGCATGTACAAAATCCCAGAGGCCAGAGAGCTCATGGTGCCTGGGTGACCTAAAAGAAGGCCAGAGTAGCTGGTTTCCAGAGAAGGGGGCAGGGACTTGATCCTGCAGGTCTTATAGGTCAAGGTAAGGTGTGGAGAACTGAGCAGAGCAGGGAGACCCCTTGCTCAAAACCTGGCCCAGAGCAGACACTGTCAGTGAGTTATTACAGTATTCAGTGAAGGAGCAATTTGTCCAAGATCACAGGGAAGACCTGAGAGTTGAAACCAGAACGCCCACCTGCCAGACTAGGGCTGTGGGGCTACTTCAGTATGTGGGGCAGTGGGCAAGGGATGCTTTCCCAGTGTTTCAACCTATAGGAGGTTCCAGTTTCCTTTTGGCACCTCTCTTGAACTCAAGGGCAAGAGAATCACCTGTGTTTGTGAACACATAGCCTGCTGGGCTCCACCCCCAGAGTTATTACTGATTCAGTAGGTCTGACTGGAGCCCCCAAAATTTGCATTTCCAACAAGATCCCAGGTGACCATGTTGCTGCTGGCAGGGTGACCATACTTTGAGAACTACTGCTCTAGATCAGAGTGTATGGGGCAAAGGGGCATGGCCAGGATCCTTGGGGGCTAGAAAGGTAGATTCCTACGTCTGGGTAATGATGAGACAAACACCAGGACTCTGAGAAACTGAACGGGCCTCAGAATCTAGCCTACTAGCTGCTCAGCCAGGGAAACTGAGGCTTAGGGGGTTTAGACTCTTACATAAGAGAAGTGCAATACAAATGTGCTGAGCGAACAGATAAACACAAAAGGGTTTGACCAAAGTCCAAAGGAGACCCCTGGACCAGACTCCAGGGCTCCTGAGCTCCAGGCCAGAGTCTTTCTTATCCTGGGAAGGGGAGATTCAGGGAAGGGGACCACAAGCTCAGCTTTCCCCAGCTTCTGCTGCCAGAAACATTTTAAGAATTGCAGAAATCTGCTCTTGGCCCCCAATCCTATCACCCATCCACCCTCCTTCCTTTTACATTCCCAGCTCCCTCCCTTTCCACTCCAAATCCTGTGCACTTTATCCTGGCAAGCCGAGCAGCAGAGGGGGAGGTGAAGTAAGAGGGAAGAAGAACTGGAAGTGGAGGAAGAATTCTTGCACTTGGATGTCCTTCTTCCAGAACAATTCCTTCCTCCTAGAAGAGTCTCAGTTTCTCTCCATCCTTGTATCCAGTCTACCCCCAATCTGCCCACATTTCAATACCAGCGTCTGAAACCCACAAAACCAGGGGCTAAATTTCCAAACCACCTTTTCACCCAATTTTTCTATAATAGAGTGGCCCCCGGACAAAATTTTTCTATCGTATCCTAGTTGGCAGCAAAATGCCACTTCTCTTGCAAACCCACATGCACAGACTCACTAATATACAAACAGCTATATGTACATAAAAACAAATACACCAGAACTTTAAAAATACGTACACATATACATCAAAATACATTATACATTGTTCACTGATAAAACATACCTATGCACCCAAATGCACAAGAAAAACACAGAGACACACATGCAGACAGACCACAAATCTAGAAATGCATGCACTGCACCACTACATGGGAAAAGGGGTACAGGCACACCCAGAGACCTCTCTCAGAGTAGAGGTCTCCTGAGGGGTTGGGGGTTTTCCTGCTCGGGCTCTGGCCCTTTAAGAGAGTGGTTCTCCCTCCTTTCAGGGCCTCTAAGGTGCGGCTCTACCCGTGAAAGCTAGAGAGGGTGAGGGTGGCAATGAGGCTGACCTGGACAAGCCGGGTCGGACTCTGGGCCACCGTCTCCGCGCCGCGACAGGAAATGGATCCCTGAACCGCCTGGGTCACCAGCCTGGGGACCGCTGTTGCCGCCACCACCACCCTACACCCACACACGCACACCCGCGCACACACACACACACACCCGGGCTTCAGGCAAGACACGCCCTCCACTCCAGCTCGGCCCGGTGCGCGGGCTCCGCCGTCAGCCCAGCGCCTTGTGGCCCCTGGGGTGTGGCCGCCCACCCGCCTGCAGAGAGTCTCCGCCGGGCGGGGACACTCCCGCCGCCGCCACCCACCGCCCCGGCCAGGTGCCCGGCTGCCCGGGACTACAACGCCTCGCCCGCCGCCCCCACCCCTTCCTCCCGGCAGTGCGGAGACAAAGCCGCGCACACACACACGGGGGCTACGCGGATGCACACCCGCCCTCACACGCGCACACCCGGAGAATCACACTGGCGCTCACACGGCGACACACACACACACACACACACCGCCAGAGGCTCCAGCCACAAGCGAAGCCACTAGCACACACCCTCATCCAGATGTACACACACACTCAGCTACATATTCGGACACACCCTCTAATAGACACATTCACGAATAGACACACGCAGACACACACACCCTCACCCAGATACACACACACCACCCAGTCCAGACGCACGGAGACCCACAGCGCACCCCCCCACACACAGATGCACACCCAGCGCACACGCACGCGCGCACACACACGCAACCACTTTGCACAGACCCACGGGCACACGCGCGCTCACACCCAACACCCGGAGATGTGGATCCCGACACACGTACCGGCGCCAGTACTGAGACTCACGAACCGAGGCCCGGGGCTCCCGGCTGGGGCGCCCGCCCCCCGCCCCTGTGGTGTCCAGCCCCCCCCGCCCCGCCGGAGCTGGCCCGTCTGCCTGTCAGGGCTCGAGGACCGGGGACCGAGCCCGGAGCCCTCGGCGATCACCTCGCACACAGACACACACGAGAGCAGACGCGGCGGGGTTCCCGCGGCCTGGAGGAGGGCGGCGCGGGCGGCTAACCTGGCAGCGGCGGCGCGGCTTCCGGGCGCTGTCTGTCCTCGGTCCGTGCGTCCGGCTGCCGCCCGGGCGGGCTCCGAGGCGCACTCGAGCTGCGCAGAAATGCCCCGCTCGCTCGCTCGCTCCCTCTCTCCCTCCCACGGCGCCCAGCCCCCTCCCCGCCCGCCCCCCACACCGGGCTCCCCCCTCCGCCCCGCCCCGGCCGGCTGCCCCCGAAGAGGCGGCGGCAATCCCGGCCGCCCCAGCAGCCACCGGCGAGCTAGCGAGCAGCCGCTACGAGCCGCGAGCAGCCGGGCGGGGTGGGGGGGTAAGCGCCGACGCCGCCGGAGCAGCCGGAGCCGCGGCCGCGCGTCGGGAGGAGCCGCGCCGGCCCCCGGGGAGGGGAGGGGAGGAGGAGGCTGAGCCCCGCGAGCTCGCCTGGCGCCCGTGGCCCGCCGCCCGCTTCCCCACGTGGGCCCCGCGCCTGGCGCTTACCTGAGCCGCTGCGGAGCTCAGAGCTTGGGACCGAGCGGCGGGGGGGAGGGGGGGAGACCCCACAGGGGAGACCCCACCCCGGCCTCCTCGCCCTCCCTGTCCCAGCCCGGTGGGCTCGCGCCCCGCCCCCGCCTCCTTCCTGGTCCCCGCCAGCGCCGACCTGGGTTTTCCCAGGCTAAGACGCCTCGGCTCTCGGCCGGGTACCCGGGCTAACCCCACCGCCCGGCGCCCAGCTCGCCTGCCTCCTCTACCTCCAGCCTGGACCTGGCCGACGCCCACCCGCCGCCCCGCCGCCCTCCCATTGTTCCCGCAGCCCGAGCTTGCAGAAGATCCCGCAGTGCCTTCCAGCCCTCTCCCAGGTGGCGATACCTCTGGACTCTCTGGAGGCCCTCCAAGGGCTGGCCCCTGGCTCTGGGACCCCGACGCCCACCCTCCACAGGGGCGGGCACCACCAGAGGAAAGAGCTTTGCTAAATTAGGGTTATAACCACCGGCCCTTATAGGCTCTCCTTCAGGTCCTACTTTGAGTATAGACTGAGGCTTGGGGAGCAAGGATTCATCCAAGTTCAGCAAGCCCGAGATGGCAGTGGGGAGAAAATGGGGGTACCAGTTAGGTGTCTCCATTCCATAAATGAAGAAACTGAGGGCTCCTGGGTCAGGGCCAGGCCCTCCAGAAGTGCAAGGAAAAATGAGCCTGCCCTCCTTTGTTAGATACTAAATAAAGCAGAGCCATTCGGAGGAAGCAAGTGTCCTGGACTTCGGCGTTTTTACTGGAAGCCAGAAGGAAGGTAAAGACCTACTAAGTGCAGGAGCATTCGTGTACTGTGTCTCACTTAGCCCTGATAGTCCTGTGTAGCAGCTGTGATTATCCCCGTTTTGCAGATGGGAAGCCTGTCTTAGGTCTTTCTACCAGCAGCACAGAGCCAAGATAAAGCCCAACCATTATTCAAGTTCTTCACTGTGGTCCTTGCCTCCAGTATAGGAAACTAAGTGCCAAATGAGCAGCTGAGAACTTAAGAAATCAAGGAGAGGAGGCTTAGTTTGCACTTTGAAGAACTTCCACAAACTAAGAAAGAGCAGAACTGAGGGGATCAAGGTCCCAAAGCAAGACTGAGTGTGGCTTGTCCAGGAGGAAAAAAGTATAATTAATAATAAGAACTGATGATAACCAACATGTTTGGAGCACTCACTGTACTCTAGGCACTGTTCTAAGAGCTTTACTTGCACTAACTCATTTAATCCCACAATAACACTGTGCAAAAGAGGTTATTCTTGCCCCCACTTTATACATTAGGAAACTGAAACGCAAAGACATTACATAGTCTGTACAGCAGCAGAGCCGGGACTGAAATCCAGGAAGCTGATTCCCAAGCCTGCGTTTTTAACTACTGTAGACCAGACAGAAGCAGCCCTGATGTGAGACAAAGGCACTGGAGCTACCAGAGCCCCCACCACAGCAGGACTCTATTGAATTTGCTGTCCTCTGTCTCCCTGTGTGCACTCAGTGCCCTCACACAACGCCTGCTATGTAGGCCTCATTTGTTAAACGACTGCACGACTGCCACATGGGGCTGGAGGGCTGAGTGCCACGTGCAGGGCTCAGTTGCAGCCCTCTCTGCCCTGCTGGGCATCTTCATCAGTGCTTTTAGATGAAGCCGAGGAAGGCATGAAACGCCAATCAAATCTACTGCTGTCGTGAAGCTGGAAGGGACAGCAAACACTCTGTAAACCAAAATTAGTTTCCAAAAGATTTCAGCAGCCTTGGGGCTGAGCTGGAACCAACAAGATGAGGTGCCACACAGAATAAATGTAAATTCCTGCCCTTTTTCATTCAAACCAGAGCAGCCCCACTGAACTTTCTGTGATGATGGAAATGTCCTAAACCCACATTGTCCTTTTTTTTTTTTTTTAAAGCGGGTCCCATACCCAGCATGGAGCCCAGCACAGGGCTTGAACTCACCACCCTGAGATCAAGACCTGAGCTGAGATCAAGAGTCAGATGCTTAACTGACTGAGCCACCCAGGCGGCCCTGCATTGTCTGATATGCTAGCTACTAGCCACCTGTGGCCGTAGAGCACTTGAAATATGGCTAGTACAACTGAGGAACTGAAATTTTAATTTCATTTCAAGTACTTAAAATCTATTAGCCGCATGCAGCTAGTGCCTGCCATATTGGACAGTACAGTTCCAAATGATCAAGTGCCCAAAATACAAGACAGAATCTAGATTAAGAAGAGTTCCAGTGAAAATGACTTAAAGGTTTGAGTTGACCTCAAGTTCAACAGTGCGATGTGGCTGTAAAAAAGAAAGGAAGGAAGGGAGGGGGGAACGAGGAAAGGAAGAAAGGAAGGAAAAGGGGGGAAAGCAAACATGATTACTGTATCAACAGAGAGCAGACGTCAGACCAGCTCGGTGCTGCCCTGGGCGGATCACAGCTTGGCCACGGGGCTCAGCTCTGGGGCCCACATTCTGAGAGCGACACTGTCACATGAGAGTGTGTCTCGAGGAGGAGACCAGAATGCTGAGAACCTGAATACCACTGTGTGATGAATGCTTTAAACAGCCTGGAGAAGGGAAAGGACAGGGTGGGTATAGTGGCTATCTCCAAACCTCAGGTCGAATAAACAAAACAAAAAATTCGGCAAACCCCTAGGCCACACTATCCATGTCTAATTTATCATCCTGTTCCCCTGGGCACCTAGTTCACCCAGGACCTGGCCCATAATAAACACTGACTACAAACTTGCTGACTGAATGGGTATGAAAGAATCCCACTCAGCTCCAGTGGGTGGACATCAGGGAGGACAGTTTCAGCTCACTGTAAAGAACTCATGAACAGTCATGGCTATCCAAGAATGAAATGGACGACCTTGGGAGTGATGAGCTCCCTGCCAATAAGCATATTCAAAGAGACTGGGTCTTCACATCCAGATGGCCAATACACACATGAGAAGATACTCAACATCACTCAGCGTCAGGGAAATGCAAATCAAAACTACAATGAGATATCACCTCACACCTGTCAGAATGGCTAAAATTAACAATACAGGAAACAACAGGTGTTGGCAAGGATGTGGAGAAAGGGGAACCCTCTTACGCTGTTGCTGGAAATGCAAACTGGTGCAACCACTCTGGAAAACAGTACGGAGGTTCCTCAAAAAGTTAAAAATAGAACTACCCTACAATCCAGCAATCACACTACCAGGTATTCACCCAAAGAATACAAAAGTACTAATTCACAGGAATGCATGCACCCCAGTGTTTATAGCAGCACTATCTATAGTAGCCAAATTATGGAAATAGCCCAAATATCCATCAACTGATGAATGCATAAAGAAGATGTGGCATATTACTCAGCCATAAAAATGAATGAAATCTTGCCATTTGCAATGATGTGGATGGAGCTAGAGGGTATTATGCTAAATTAGTCAGAGAAAGACAAATAACATGATTTCACTCATAGGTGGAATTTAGGTAACAAAATAAAAGAGCAAAGGGAAAAGAGAGAGAGGATAAAGCAAAACAAGAAACAGACTCTTAACTATAGAGAACTGATGGTTACCAGAGGGTTGGTGGGTGGCAGGATGGGTGAAATAGGTGCTGGGGATTAAGGAGCACACTTGTTGTGATGAGCACTGGGTGTTGTAGAGAGTGTTGAGTTACTATGTTGTACACCTGAAACTAATATTACACTGTAGGTTAACCAACTGGAATTTAAATATAAACATTTTCAAAAAGAAAAGAGAACGCCCAACACATAATATAAATAGGAAAGCCAGTCTTCATAATCAATCTAATCAGCAACATTTGATTTCCTGTCAGAAGAGAGACTGGGTCTTGATTTGGAGGCTGAACTAGGAACCAGGTGACCCTTCAAGTTGACAAATGGACAAGTTCTATTAGTTAGGGAAAAGACAAGATCAAAGTCATGCTTCCAGACAACTTTCATTCTGTATGTACAGAACAAACTGACGTGGAGGGCCCCAAGGCCAGGAGGACCAGTTAGGAACCACTGCAGTGGGCAGTAAGAATGGAAAACAAGAACAGGTGTGTCACCAGAGGAGCGCAGCCACTGTGCTGGGAGTCGGGCCCTACAGGTTCTGGTCCTACCTCTGCCTTTAACTTACTGTTTGCGCTGGGGTAAATCCCTTCCCTTCTTTGGATTTCAGTTTTCCCGTCTCTGAAGCGCAGAATAATCCCCAAGTTCCTTCTAACTCTGTTTTCTTTTTATGGGAGCAAGATTATGAAGGATGGCTAAGATAATATATTAGACAGCCTTTACAAGCTTCAAAGTAACAATATCCTTGGTCTCATCACTATTGTTATTAGTATGATTACACAGACAGCCTCCCCAGGCCAGATGAAGAGATTAGCAGGAGAGGACAAAACGTCCATAGACTGAGCGCCTGGGTGGCTCAGTTGGTTAAGCGACTGCCTTCGGCTCAGGTCATGATCCTGGAGTCCCGGGATCGAGTCCCGGGATCGAGTCCCGCATCGGGCTCCCTGCTCAGCGGGGAGTCTGCTTCTCCCTCTGACCCTCTTCCCTCTCGTGCTCTCTATCTCTCATTCTCTCTCTCTCTCAAATAAATAAATAAATAATCTTAAAAAAAAAAAAAAAAAAGAAGAAGTCCACGGACTGCATCTGTAGGGGCGGGAGTAGGGGGCAGGGCCTTTGGTCTTTGGGGAAGGCCAGCTGACAACTCTACCCCTCCCCCAAGTTCTGTGAGGACAAACAGCGTTCTGTGTGTTGTCACCTCAGGAACCTTTTCCTCATTCCTTTGAGCCACACCCCATACTTGGCTCAAGGAAGCAACCGGTTCTAGGAAAAGTTAGACTCTGTCTCCCTCCTCATAATGTTCGCAAATGACACCTGATGTGGTCTTTTCCTTAAATAACAAGTATCATCATCTCATATGAAAACAACCAATATGATTGGGCACTATATGCTTAGCACCTGACACAATTTTCTCACACTGGGAGGAAGCTATAATCATTATGCCCATTTTATAGGCAGGGATACTGTGGCTCATGGAGATACACAATTTTCCCACTGTTGCACAGCTTATGAGGGGGATTCTAATATAAGTCTTTGTGCATTCGAGGCTGCAGTCCTAAAGGCTTCTAGCATTTTACTATGTAATTTTGCAACAACTTAGGGAGGAGGGCAAGTCAGTACGGTCTCCAATTTATACCAGGGGCCACAGAGAGGTTAAGTTTAATCACTCTGACAAATTGGTAACGTCTTTCAATGTGCAGTTCAGCGTTCTTTCCGGTTCTCTGTTCCTCTCTTCTGACCCAGCAGTTCTTTCCTCCTTCTTCTGTACCTTCGGGGGCCTCCCCAGTCCTAGTTCTCATGGGGAGGGATTTCCCCCACTCACTTAAGAGAAGGACTTTTACTTGTCCTTTTCCTGGGGCAGAGAAAGGGAAGGAAGGCAAAAGTTAATTCCCACCTCTTCCCCGCCCCCATACACACACACCACCAGCACACACACCCCAGCCCAGGGCCTTGAGGTGATGGGGGTGAAGGCTTACAGGATGAGTCACGTGGAGCTGAACTGCCAGTCACCGGAGCACCAGGTGCTAAGCTTAGTTTAGAGGGGTGGAAAAGTAGGCCAAGTGCTCTCATTCCCAAGAGCACCTCCCAATTGCAGCCTGTGCCCCCAACTCATCTCATCCCCAAATGCTGCAAACATTTAAGAGACACTTGTGCAAGGCCTGGGAGGCAGAAGGGACACATGACAAAAAAGAGTGTATCCCCACCCTTCAGAGGGGATAAAAGTGTGAGTACAAAGTAATATACACTTAAAAGAGTGAGGGGGGCACATGGTGATTAATTCTGAGGAGAGAAACACACGGAGTTGAGAATGGGGCAGAGCTTTAAAGAGTGAGTTGAACAGGGGCGCCTGGGGGGTACTCAGTTGGTTAAGCATCTGCCTACAGCTCAGGTCATGATCCCAGGGTCCTGGGATCAAGCCCTGCAACAGGCTCCCTGCTCAGCAGGAAGCCTGCTTCTCCCTCTGCCTGTGTTCTCTCTTTCTGTCAAATAAATAAATAAAATATTTTTTAAAAGAGTGAGTTGAACATGCAGATGTGGCAGAGGGGTACTCCAGGCTTCAGGAATGCACACGCAGAAGCCCTAAAGCTTACATACATTTTGACTCCATCAAGCAGGCAATAGGGAGCCATGGAGTGCACTGTGGCTTTGGAGAAAGATGGTCTGAGTTTGAATCCTGCCTCTGCCCCTTCTCAGCTGTTTGACCTTGGACACATTACTTGATACCTTCAGTAGAGATATTGTTATTCCCGTTATTTGCTTTCCCCCTTCCAGGGGGGGAAAACTGGCTAATTCTAGCCAGTTGCCATGTGATTTGAGTACCCTCCAGAGGAAGGAGTACCCTTCCACATGAGGCTTGACCACATGACCTCCTTTGGCCAATGAAATGTGGGCAGGTGAGATTATATGCCAGTTCTAAGCAGAAACTTGAAGAGCCACTGTGTGTTTTGGTCTAAAAGCATAGTGTTTTATCTTTGCCATTGGAATGGCATGTCCTGGATAGGGTCTGTGCCCTCAGCCTGAATCCTAAAGTGAAAAAACACACAGAGCAGCACTCCAACCACCTTACAGCCACACCACAGCTACTGATGTTTAATGTGAGGGAGGAAGCTTTGTTGTTGTCAGACAGTAAGATCTGGGCGCTATTTGCCATCACGACATAATGCGCCTGTTCGCTCCCTACAGTGGATGAACAGTTCACTCCCTACCTCATGGACTGTTGTGAGGATTAAATAAGATTATCTCATGAAAAATGTATAACCATTTCATCAAGGACTTAAAATGGCACTACAAAATTATCACCCTGCCCACACCTATAGAGAAATTTGATATAGGACAGAAATGACATTTACAAAAGAATAGCAAATGATGTGGTGGTGGATTGAAAAGTGTCTCCCCCGACCCCCAACACACACACACACACACACACACACACAAAATTCATACCTACCCAGAACCTCAGAATATGATCTTTTTTGGATATATAGGGTTTTTGTAGAAGGGATTAGTTAGGGATCTCAAGATTAACTCATCCTGGATTTTGAATGGGTCCCAAATCCAATGACTGGTCTCCTAATAAGAAAAGCAGATATACAGACACCCAGAGAAGGTGCAGATGGAGATAGGGACTAAGCGATATGTCTATAAGCCAAAGAACCTCCAAGGATGGCAGGCAACCACCAGAAGCTAGGAGAAAGGCATGGGGTGTTTTCTCCCTTAGAGCCTCCAATAGAAACTGACCCTGCTGACATCTTAAAATTTGGACTCTAGCCTCTTGAACTGTGAGAGAATAAATTTCTGTTGTTTTAAGCCACCAGTGTGTGGTAATCTGTTATGACAGCCCTAGGAAACTAATACTTTTGGATTACTTTTAAAATGATACGGAACAATTGGTTATTCATTTGGAAAAAAATAAAATTGGATTCCTACCTCATGGCATACACAAAAATAACCTTCAGTGGATTAAAGACCTAAATTTGAAAAGCAAAACTTTAAAATCTTTGGAGGTAACTAAAGACCAATCTTTGGACCTCGGGGTAGGCAAGGAGTTCTTAAACAAGACACAAAAATCACAGAATGTATTAGTCTGTGTTCTCAAGAAACAGAACCAATAATAGATAGATAATAAGAAATTGGCTCACGTGGTTTTGGAGGCTGACAAGTCCCAAGATCTGCAGGTGGCAAGCTGGAAACCCAGGAGAACCGATGGTCTAAGTTCCAGTCTGAGTCTGAGTCCAAAGGCAGGAGAAGAACAATGTCCCAGCTGGAAGGCATCCAGGCAGAGAGAGCAAATTCTCCCTTACTCTGCCTTTTTGTTCCATTCAGGCCTTCAATGGACTGGATGAGGCCTGCTCGCACGGGGGAGGGCAATCTGTTTTACTCAGTCTGCTGACTCATGTTAATCTCATGCAGACACTCTCACAGACAAACCTAGAATTATATCTAACCAAATACCTGGGCCCTCTGTGGCCCAGTCAGAGTGACACATAAAATTAATTTGGATAATTCTCAAAAATATAATGTTGATAGGGGCGCCTGGGTGGCTCAGTTGTTAAGCGTCTGCCTTCGGCTTGGGTCATGATCCCAGGATCCTGGAATCAAGTCCCACATCGGGCTCCCTGCTCTACGGGAAGCCTGCTTCTTCCTCTCCCACTCCCCCTGCTTGTGTTCCTTCTCTCGCTATGTCTCTCTCTGTCAAATAAATAAATAAAATATTTTAAAACATATATATAATGTTGGTAGAAAAAAGTATAATGCGGAAGATACAACTTATATCATTTATATAAAGCTTTATACTAGACAAAGCAATAGTATATATTGTTTAGGGATACTCATACATGTAGTAAAAGTTATAAAGGCATTTATTGCCAGGATAAACTTCAGGGTAGTGGATACCTCTGGGTAGAGAAGGAGGGGAATGGGACCAGGCAGGGGTACACAGGAAGCTGCAATTTCATCTGTAACAGTTTGTTTCTTAAGCTGGGTAGTATGCACATGAGTGTGCACTACTCTGCACTATAATTTTTCTCAATATATAATTAACATACCATAAAATGCATCATTTTTAAGTGTGTAATTCAGTGGTTTTTTTGTTTATTCACAAGGTTGTGCAACCATCACTACTGTAATTCCAGAACATTTTCATCACTCCAAAAGAAACCTCATATCCATTAACAGTCACTCCCCATTCCCCCCCTCCTACCAGCCTGGCAACCACTAATCCCACTGTCTCTCTCTATGCATTCATATAAATGGATCATTCAGCATGTGGTCTTTTGTGGCTGGCTTCTTTCACTTAGCATAATGTTTTCAAGATTTATCCATGTTGTAGCATGAATCAGTATGTTATTTCTTTTATGGTTGAATTATACTCCCTTGTACGTATATACCACATTTTTGGTTACCGACTCATCAGTTGATATACATTTGGGTTGTTTCCACTTGGCTATTATGAATAATGACACTATGAACTTCTCTGTGTTTTTCTCTTGGGCATATAGCTAGGAGTGGAATTGCTGGGTCATGTGGTAACTATGTTTAACTTTTTGAAGAACTTCCAAAGCAACATCACCATGTTAAAACCTCACCAGCAATATGTGAGGGTTCAATTTCTCTACATCCTCACCAACACTTGTTATTGCCTCTCTTTTTCATTATAGTCATTCTCATGGTTATGAAATGACATGCACTATGCTTTTTGGTGTATCTGAATTATTTTGTAACAATTTATACATTTCATATTTAATAAAGAAAGACCACTGTGACAGCTGGTAGAGAATGGATTGGTAGGAGTGGAAATAGAAGGCCAGTACGAGTGTGCTGCAGATGTTCTCCAGAAAGATTAGGCCTATCTTAGAGGGCCACGGCAGAGATCATGGAGAAGGACAGCCTGGGGCCCACTTAGAGGCCAACACAAATCTGAGTGGACCCAATCAGTTTGGGGGTGGAGGCATTATTCAGCCTACTACAGTTCCATTCATTATAGATTGGAAAAAATATTGATAGTTACTTGTAGGCTAATATTCTTAGCAGCATTACTCACAATAGGCAAAAGGTGGAAACAACCCAAGTGTCCATCTATAGATGAATGAACAAAGAACATATGGCATATCCATAGAAGGAAATATTATTCAGCTATTTAAAGGGATGAAATTCTGATACCTGCGACAACTGGGATGAACCTTGAAGACATGATGCTAAATCAAAGAAGCCAGATATATGCAACAGGATAAATATTGTATGATTCCGCCTGTATGAGCTATCTAGAAATAGGCAAATTAACAGAGACCAAAAGTAGAATAAGGGGGCGCCTGGGTGGCTCAGTTGTTAAGCATCTGCCTTCAGCTCAGGTCATGATCCCAGGGTCCTGGGATCGAGCCCCACATTGGGCTCCCTGCTCAGCGGGAGGCCTGCTTCTCCCTCTCCCGCTCCCCCTGCTTGTGTTCCCTCTCTCGCTGTGTCTCTCTCTGTCAAACAAATAAATAAAATCTTTAAAAAAAAAAAAAGTAGCCTACCAGGGACTGAGAGGGAAGTAGTTATTATTTATTTAATGGGTCAAGAATTTCTGCTTGGGTTGTTGAAAAAGTTCTGGAAATAGAGGTAATGGTCATATAACATTGTGCATGTACTTAAATGCCACCAAACTGTACCCTTAAAATGGTTAAAAGAGTAAATTTTAGATTACGTTTATTTCGCCACAATAAAAATAACAATCTGTATTCCTAAAAAAATACGAATAACTATTTATTTTTTAGCTTATCCAAGAGTAATTATGATCAACTTCCTTAAGATATTCCAGGATTGCTGAATTTGTTTAGAATTCCCCTACTGTGTTGCTAATACAATCCTCCCACATGTTCCTAACACTTTGAGTATGGTACACTAATTGATCATACCTTTGGCAGAACAGAGAGCAAATGATGGGCAAATGTTCTTGGGGAAAAATGGAGGAGTCAAAATATCATTCTATGGACAGGTATAGAACTCATAAAGGATTTATGTGGTTAAAGGCAGAAGAGGGATGTCAGTTCTCTGCTTCTAATGAAGACAGAATCAGCAGATATTGCAACAGGAGTGACCTAGATTGGCTCACCACTGTAAAATGAGAGGACTGGGCCAGTAATTTCTGAGACCCCTCCAGCTCTAACAGTACCTCGCTCTGTTACTAAAAACCGAATAGGAATTCACACTGGCCCAGTGCCTGTGGTTTGTGTGGCACTGTGCCAAGTGATTTCAGTAGCTTATTCAACCCTCATGACTCTGTATGGTTGGTATTACTACCCCCATTTTACATAGAAGGAAACAAGAGTCCAGATAACTTACATCATTTACTCAGAGTTCCAGAGCTAAGAGGTAGCACAGCTGAGAACCAAGGCCAAGGATGTCTGACTCCAAAGTCATATGCTCCACACTAGGCCATGCTATAGCATCCTCTTTTGCAGAGATACTTGGGAAAGGAGAGAGCTGACTCTGGGCTACAGGCTGGGCCACCCCCAGCTCAAAAGCAGGAGCCTGAAGTCACTTGTTAAGATTACTCGGAGCTGCTTCCCTCATATGCCAGGTCCAGAGACTGGGGCTGCAGATCCGCTACAAACTGTCCACCAATCTTCAAAGATGGAACACTTTACAAGTGTTCATCTGCCCCTGTAAACCTCCGGAGCATCCATCTCCCAGGTGAACTGGTTGTGGCCCTTGGAGGAAGAAAGGGCAGTACCTTTTGGCAGAAGTATGACCTCTGGCCTTTGCAGTTCTCTGACCTAGAATGGGCAGAACAACAACAACAACAAAAAACCAAGTTACAATGTAAAGCACCCCAATGTGGCTGAAGGATCTTGCACATATGTTTTATCAGAGAAGGTACTGGAATAATTTCCCATTCGTAGCCGGTCTTCTGGCCTCCAGTCCGTTCTATACCTCAGTGGCTTGGTTAATTTTCCCAAAGCACAGTTCCAATGAGGACCTTCTTCAGCTCAAGAGAGAAATCCAAACTCCTCAGCTTGGTATCTGAGGCCCTCTGTGATTTGTCTCTATTTCTATTTCCAGCACCTACCAACCTTATGCAGACGTCGACCCTACTCACGGCTCCCCGTTCATGCCTCATCTTTTCCCATGACACTGGGCTGTGACAGCTGGGCCCAGTCCTAAATTCTCTTCACCGGGTAATAATCCAACCCCCTTCCTCTGGAGAACTCTTTGCTCTCTCCTCATACACAGAACCTTGTATCCTCCAGTGGAATCTATCTTCCTGGCCACATGGATTAATTCCAGGTTGGGTATGTGACCAAAGCTGACCCCCCCTACAATCTTCTCTGGGACTCTCCTGCTGTGGGTGGCAGGGAGGGCTATCTTGCTCTCCTCTGATCTGTCATAACTCTTATCTGGACTCTCCTAGGCTGCCTAGCTCGTACTACAGGTATTCTTATATTCTCTGCGAGATTGCCTAAGCCCTGCTTTCTCCAAGTGCTCCACTTCTTTTCAAGTGCTCAATTTTAACAGACATTTCCTGACCCTTTTCTGTGCAGACATTGTGCTATGCTCTGGGGATCCAGAGTTGGATAAGACATCCCTTATTGAATGGATGGATGAATGAAAACAGTCCTTGGGCCTCATCCAGTTTATCACAGGGGATTGGACAGCAGAAAATAGTAAATATAAAGACCAAAGTCATTAGCCTGGCGTTCAAGACCTTCTCGATCCAGTTCTAATGTTGTGCCCCCACTACACATACTCTTAGCTCCAGCCAGACTGGCCTGTTTGTTGTCCTAGAATAGCCTGGGATGCCCCCACATGCGTGTGTTGGCCCAGGCTGTGGTCCTCTCCCATGGTCTCTTCCTGTTTTTCTCTTCCATTCATAACTTCCCTTTCGCCATCTCCTGGGGGCCTCATTTCTCTCACTTTTAGCTCCTCTCCCTTCTACTCCCCCTCTTTCACCAGGTCTCCTTTCCTTTTTCCTTTCTCTCAGCTGTCGCTGAGCTCTCTTCTGACACTTCCCTGCATCCCACTCTTACCTCTTAATTCTCTCTCTTTTGTCTCCTGACCCCCTTCCTGCTCTGTGCACAGCCCCCTCCTCTGGGGGGCAAAAGATGGGATAAGACAAATCTAAATCAAACAGCTTCTAGATCTCATCACAAGAAGTCCTCAAAGTCAGGGGAAAGGAGAGGGGGAGAAACGGAGGGCAGAGGGGATCCTGGAGGCAGAGAAGAGGCTGCCTAGCGACCGCTGGTGAATCAACAGGGAGCTCTGTGTCAGTTACCCACCTCCAACCCACCCCCGGCCCTTCCCTTTCCTCCCTGCGATCACAGAATTATGAAAAGTCAGAACTGCAAAAACTCTTGACATCCATCTACTTTGCCTCCCTGATTTTGCAGCTGAGAAAGTGAAGCACAACTAGGGAAACAGAGGCCCAGAAAAGGGAAGCACTAGCTAATGTCACCCAGCAAGTCAGTGGCTCAACAGAAACCGGAGTCCTAAGCCTCCCACCCTCCAGAATGGTGGGAGCCCTTTCACCATACCACACTACCTTCCTCCCTGTCGTCCCTCCCCCTGGTCCCTACCCCGCCAGGTTTGAGATTACATTTAAGGATGCCCAATCTCCCCTCCCTCCCTTGCTCCCACCCGGAGTAAGTGTAGGATCCAGTGAAATAGGGCCAGAAGGGACAGACCACATCAGAAGGTCCAGCCCTAAGTCCCAGGGGTATATTCAGTGGTGACAGGATGGGGAAGGCGTCAATCTGGCCTGTAGGGGGACCAGTCTCCTCTTCAGAGAGCTCCATTAGAAGCAGCCTCTGGTGAGTTAAGAGATGCTGCGTTAGACAGGATCCTTTCTCACCTGCCCAGCTTAGCTGGCCACCTAGAGACCCTACCTCACTCTGCCAGCCACCAGCCATGGACTTCAAACAGAGGCCACCCAGGCACAGGATGGTCCACAGTTGCCAGTAGGGGTGGCTAGAGGTTGGGGGGGGCGGGTGTTCCAGAGGCTCCACTTTCAGTTCTACTTCTCTGCTCCACAAAGAGCCACTGTCTGAGCACAGAAGGACCCTGGAGGGAGGCCTCCCAAGGTGCTCAGCAACAGGGCTGGGTTTCATCATGCTGGGCCTTCAGGCCAAGTAAACATCAGGGTGGAAACAGGCCTAGCAGTTCATTCCTGCCACGGGATCCTGGCTTCAGCAATGCTCAGTGGCATCCTCACCCAGGGCTTCCCTGAGAAAATGAGGGCCAAGGTCATTTGCCCAATTTTCTCCAGGCATGGAGAGTCAGGATGGGGAACTGGCTGTATCCAATCCTCTTCCCATTGCTCAAGGAGCATCCTATTTCCCCCTTAAGAAGCACACGTTTTACAAGACATTTTTTAATTAGTTTAGGAGGAGAGAGCTCTGTGAGCTTGGGCAATCAGGGAAGACTTCCTTGAGGAAGTACAATTTAGCTGTGATTCTCCCCAAATGGACAGGAAGGAGAAATGCATTTCGGGCAGAGAGCATAGCACTGACAAGCTGTGGTGTCTGGAAAGCAGGAACATTTGGGGGTCCATGAAGAGATCTATCCGGCAAGGGTAGAGAAAGAATTCACATCAGAGAAGATGGGAAATAAAGTCAGAAAGTTTCGTTGAAGGTTAAACCACGACCAGTGTGAACAGCCAGGCTGAGGAGTCATGACATTTCCTGAGCAGAGCAGCGACGGAGTAAAAGCAAAATTTCAGAAAGTTTAGGCTTATGATGTTTTGAAAGAGTCCCTACATTGAGCCCCAATCTTCTGGATGACCTTGGGCTGGTTATGGCCTCTCTCTGGGGCTTGGTTTCCTCATCTTTAAAATAAAAGAGTTACGAGGTGCCTGGGTGGCTCAGTCGGTTAAGCGTCTGCCTTCAGCTCATGTCATGATCCCAGGGTCCTGGGATCGAGCCCGCATCAGGCTCCCTGCTCAGCGGGAAGCCTGCTTCTCCCTCTCCCACTCCCCCTGCTTGTGCTCCCTCTCTTGCTGTGTCTCTCTCTGTCAGATAAATAAAATCTTTCTAAAAATTTTTTAAAAATAAAATAAAAGGGTTATACCAGAGAATCCTGAAGCCACTTTACATCTCAAAATGCGAGAATTCTCTGATGGGGCGGCAGGGCCAGCTGAGAATGAAAGGAGGAGAGGAGGAGAGGAGAGGCTGTGGGCACATGCCAGATATCTCTGGGCTGCATTTCCGCAATGAATCATCCCCACAGAGCTGTGAAATGGCCATCATCACTACCTTTGCTGCCAGGCACTATGCTGAGCACTCCCCACTTTCTTAAAACTTCAGTTTTTTGTGAATAGGAAATGCATATACATATTGCAAATTTTAAGTCATAAAAAGATGCATGTATGGTAAAAATAAGTTTCCCTCCTTCTCCTATTTTCAGCTATCCATTTCTTTTCCCACTGTCACCAGTTTCCTGTGTAGCCTTCCAGAGAAAACCTATACATAGATAAAGATTCTAGAAAGTCTCTTTTTCTTTACAACAGATGGGAGCATACTGGACATACTTCTGCATTTTGGTTTTTTTAACTGGGAAATTCTGGAGATCTTTTCATATGAGTATATAAAGAGCTGCCTCATTCTTTGTATGGCAGACCATGATTTATTAAATTAGTCCCCCATGGACAGATATTTAGGGTATTTCTTTTCTAAACAATGCATCAATGAATATCCTGAACATACATCATTCAGCTTGTGCTGGAAGAGATCCACAGGATATATCCTTAGAATGGAAATTATATGCTAAGCTCTTCATAGGACTTAAGATTCACAACAATAATTTAAAGCAATTATAATTATATGGATCTTGCTGATGACAGAATCGAGGCACAGAAAGATTCGTTGACTTGTTCAAAATCACACAGCTCTTAGGTACTAGAGTTGAGATTCCAATGCGGTCAGTAGTGGGGAAGCCCCACTACCCACACTGGCAGAGAGCCAACTTCATGTTGTGAGAGCCTGCTATGAACTGCATGTTTGTGTCTTCCCAAAATTCATATATTGAAGTCCTCCCCTCCCCTCAAGGTGATGGTATTTGGAGGTGGAGCCTTTGGGAGGTAATTAGGTTTAGAGGAGGTTATGAGGGTAGGGCCCCCCATGATGGGATTAGTGTCCTTATAAGAAGAGACGAGAGCTCTTTCTCTACTATGTGAGGACAATGCAGAAAGATAGCTGTCTGCAGGCCAGGAAAAGGGCCTCACCAGGAGCCAAGTCAGCCTGCACCTTGATCTTGAACTTTCCAACCTCCAAAACTTTGAGAAATAAATGTCTGTTTTTTAACGCCCCCGCCCCACACCCCCCCCCCCGTCGGTAATTTGCTATAGCAGCCCAAGCTGACTAAAATAGAACACTTGGGAATGCAGCTGTTTATTTCCTCCCATGCCTCACTTTGCTTAAAATGAAATCAATGAGGCAGCCAGGCCTTTGTTATTAATGGAAAGGCAGCATCTCAGAATGCTAGAGCTCAATCAAGATAAGCAAATCCAATGCTCTCATTCATTATTAGTAACAATAACTATAAATCATAGCCTACCCATGCAATTGACATGCTTCCTTTTCAAAAAATTATTATTCCCTCTAATCGAATTCCCCGTGTTTCTTTCCCCCTTATTCTGGTACACAGCCTCTCTTTCCATTCCATGTGGCTGATGTGGCCAGTCCACATACACATACACACACAAAAACTATGAGAAAGTCGGGAGGAGGTCTGAGGCCTGTGGGATGCCCTTTCTGCAGAGTGAGGAACTGACAAAGATATCTCCCAAACATGGACAAAGTTTCAGGGTCGTGCATTGTTGCCTGGAGGCCCCCAAACACCAGCCCAACTCCTCAAGGTGCTGACTCTGTTACAGAATTCGATCCCTGAGCTCAAGGGCCTTGAGGACCCCTGCAGCTTCTTCCAGCGGCTCCCTACCTGGCCGTGAGTCCTGCTTCTGCTGCCTGGCTCCCCCACAGGCCTCTCTCTTGGGCTTCTTCCCCTGTCAGTACCCTTGCTTTGGACCCCACACCCCAAAGCCCAGACTTGTAGCTGAAAATGTCTAGGCCCCTGGACAAGTGACACCCCCAGAAGCCATTGGTTGGGCAGCTGCAGCGAAAGTGGCCAGTAGTCAGGGAGAGAATTTCAGGGGCCAAGGCAGTCAGAGTCGGTTGGTCAGGTGCACGGCAGGCCGGCAGTGTGATTCCACCGCATCTGTTGGGGGCGGGCCAGGTCAGCCATCACGGCAGGCGGGCAGGTGGAGTCGGACACGGCCGCTCTCGGTCAGGCAGAGTCACACAGGTGGCCAGGGAGGGACAGTCAGGGAGACTCACTCACCCAGGAACCCAGTCCCTGGGATGCAGCTAGACTCAGATGGTCGGCCAGAATCAGCCAGCCATGCAAAGCCAGCCGCGCAGTCTGGCAGATGCGGTCAGCCCACACATCAGGCGGGCTGATCCAACCTTCCAGATGCCCAGCCGGGCCGGCTCCAGCAAACACGAGGCGGTGCTGAGGCCCGCCGGGTCAGGGCAGTCAGCAAGTCTCCCGAGGCCAGCCAGACAGGGGGTGGGACTCCGGCGATGGCCGCAGCAGCGCTCCGGCCCAGGTGCAGTCCAATCGGCCGGCCAGTCTCTGGCCAGTCTCGGGCGGCTTAGCCCACTGAGCAGAATGTGGTCAAACCACTGCTCAGAGCGATCAGTCAGAAGGCTGGTCAGTCGGACACCGGGGGCCTCAGTCAGTCAGATACAGCTTGTCGAACACCGAAAGGGTCTGGGCAGCCAGACGCGCCCTGTCAGGCCCGGATGCCTTCAGCCAGGTGTGGGCAGTCCGTCAGTCAGCTGTGGTCAGGCAGACAGATCACACGCTGTTGGGCCCTCAGGCACCCATGAAATCTGGGTTCCGTCAAACACAGCCAGACAGACGGATTATCAAGCAGTGATGGCGTCTGTAGTCAATCAGACACAGTCAGTCAGTCAGATGCAGCTCGCCAGGCACTGATGGAACCAGCCAGAACCGCACAACTGCCGCGGGATCACGGGACAGAGGCCCCGCGCCTCGTCCAGGGTGGAGCCTCGGGGGGGGCGGGGCCTCGGCCTGAGCCTCGTCCCGGGGGCGGGGCCTCGTTCTGGACTGGGCGGCGGCCCCGCCCCTCCTCTCCCTCGCCGCAGCCTCCGGGTGTTGCCATGGCAGCCGCGGCCAGGCAGGATGCTCTGCCCGGGCCCCCCCCCCCCCCCCCCCCCCCGGGCCGGGGCCCGGGGGGCCCCCCCCGGGCGGGGGGGCTGCCCGGGCCCCCCCCCCCCCCCCCCGCGCCCCAGTGCCTGCGACCTGGAGCTCCCAGCCGGGCCGCGGAGCGGTGAGTGTGTTTGAGAGTCCCCGCTGCGGGCTCGGCCCTTTTGTCACCCCCTCGTACCGACTGGGAATGACTGGGAGACTGGGGAGGACTCACGTCAGGATCCACAGTGATAAGAGCCCCAGAACCTCCCGACCCCGGGCTCCTCGCCTCCTCCGTGACCTGCACGGGTCCTCGGGAGGAATCACATTTCTCCAGCAGAGGAGCGAGTCAGGAAGAGAGAACCGGCCCGCGCAGCGATGTGCTTACGGTTCCCTGGGCTCGGCGGGGACTCGGGCGAACACTCACCTGTACCAAGCACTGATAAAAGCGTCATGTACACTAATTCACTTGAGCCTCATACTTTTCCTTTGACAGTCTATAATGATTTCCTTTATCACAGGAGGAAGCCGAAGCACAGAAGGGTTGGTGACCAGGGTCAGCGGGCTGTGGTGGAACCAGGTGGGGGAATGAGGATTGGAACCCAGGCAGTCTAGCTCTGGGGCCCTCAACCCAGACTCTGGCCCTCTCTGTGTGACCTCTGAGGGCAGACCATGGTCATGATCTCAGAGTTGCGAGATCGAGCCCCCAACAGGCCTCTCTGGTCGGCTTCAGGACGCCCAACCCTATCTACACTGGGCCCTGCATCCTGAAGGTCCTGCTTGAGTCTCTGCTTCAAGGACTCACAATAAGGAGCTATCAAAACCAGGAACCTGGCCAAACCAGGGGACAAACTATGAGTCTGTCTCATCCAGTCTAGAGAAGAGTAAGCCTGTGAGATCTGAGAAGCCAGGGCCAGGGGGAATCCTATGAGCATGGCTTCAGAGCTTCAAGTCCAAAGATTTTTGATCAAATTCCACAACGTGAGCCAGGAGTTAGAAACACATCATGGGTCATAAATTCAAATGCCTACAAGGGCTAGAAAAGTAATGAAAGTAATGAAAAAAGGGTCAAGGGATCAAACTGGCAAATCAGCCCCATCTAAAGGGGGCACTGCCTCTCGGCTCCTGCCCATTGTGTTCTCAGACACCTGCTATCTTCTAGTTGAGTGCCATTGGCTAACTCAATTAACATCAAGTCTCAGTTTCTCCATCTGCATAACAGGAAGGAAAATTTGGCTTTATTTCACAGGGTGAAATTTTATGGAGATCAAACATGTTTTTGTATATAAAAAATATTTTGTGAGCTGTAACATTATTCTATAAAGTGGAGGGAGAACAAACAGGAAGTTGACTGAACATAGATTGTACATCTGTTCCACGGTCTACAAGTTCTGACAGCATTCCTCTGAGGCAGGGCTTAGCATCCCTCTTGTCCAGAAGATGAGAATGCGGGGCACCTGGGTGGCCCAGTGGTTTAAGTGTCTGCCTTCAGCTCAGGTCATGATCTCAGGGTCCTGGGATCCGGCTCCCTGCTCAGTGGGGAGTCTGCTTCTCCCTCTCCCTCTCCCTCTGCCTCTGCCCCTGCTCGTGCTTGTTCTCACTCTCTCTCAAATAAATAAATAATCTAAAAAAAAAAAAAAAGCTGAGAATACCCTTCAAGGAGTGTGCTGACTTACACAAGGCCACAAGCTTGTGCATGATGGAGCCAGATTTAGAATTTAGGTCTGTCTGACTTCTAAGACCAGTCTCTTGCACCAATCATTCTGCAAAGTGTGGCTTGGGGCCCCCTAGTCATACCAAGATGATTTCAGGTGGGCCCCAGATAAACATTTTTTAAATAGTTATATAGTTTCTGTTATTTTCCACTTTAGAGGAGGCTTATTGATACTACAGAAGTCCTAAATTTCACACAGCCAGGCTATAGGAGGCTGAATAATGGCCACCCAAAGATATAGAGACCTAATCCCTGGAACCTATAGATGTTACCTTATTTGGGAGAAGAATCTTTGCAGATGTGATTAAGGATGCTGAGATGAGGAAGTCATCCAGGATTATCCCAGTGGGCACTAACTGCCATCACAAATAACCTTATAAGAGAGAGGCAGAGGGAGATTAGGACAGCGTAGAAAACCGGACAAACCTGTGCAACTGTGGAAGCAGACTGGAGTGATGCAGCCACCAGAAGGTAGAAGAGCCTCTGGAGGGAGCACGGCCCTCTCAACACCTAATGTTAGCCCAGTAAGACTAATGTTGAGTTTCTGGCTTCTAGAACTATGAAAGAATACATTCCTATTGTTTTAAGCTACGAGCTTGGTGATAATTTGTTGTAGCAGCCACAGGAAACAAATACACAGTTCTACATGGCTTAAAAATTCATGCTCCAGGGGTGCCTGGGTGGTTCAGTCAATTCAGTGTTGGCCTCTTGATTTTGGCTCAGGCCATGATCTCAGGGTTGCGAGCTCGAGCCTCACATCAGGCTCTCTGCTGGGCATGGAACCTACTTAAGATTCTCTGTCTTCCTCTCCCTCCGCCCCTCCCCTCCTCTCCCTCTCCCTCTCTTAACAAATTTTAAAAAATAATCACGCTCCAAACTAGTACACATAACCCCCGTCTCTTGTTAAATAAACTTATTTTAAAACAGCTATACAGAAAATAAACGTAAATCTTTGATATACAGAGTAAAGAGATTCTGGAAGCGCAGAGTTCCCACAGACCCCTCCCTCAGTCTCTCATATTGCTAACATCCTACATGACTATGGCACATTTGTCACAACTAAGAAACCAACCTTGGAACCTTCCTATTAACTAAACTCTACACTTTACTTGGTTTTCACTAGCTTTCCAACTATGTCCATTTTTTCGTTCCAGGGTCCCATCCAAGTTATTACATTACACTTGGTCAACGTGTCTTCTTAGTCTTCTCTGGCCTAGGACAGTTTCTCAGACTTTCCTTCTTTTTCATGACCTTGTCACAGTTTTGAGGCATACTCGTCAGATATTTTATAGAGTACCCCTCCATTTGAGCTTCTCTGGCTCAACTGGGGTTATAGGTTTTGGTGAAGGATGCCACAGAGGTAAGGTACTTATGACATCATGTCAGGGGTCCATGCTATCAATATGACTTGGCCACCTTCAGTACCTGGCCAAGCTAGTGTTTGCCCAGTTTCTCCCCTGTGAAGTTACTTGGTTTTCCTCTCTTTCTACTCTTTGGAAGAAAGTCACTAAGTGCAGCCCATACTCAAGGGGGAGAGGGGGAATTAAGCTCCACAGCCTGGAAGGGATAAATTGTTTGGAATGCTTCTATAAGGAAGACGTATCTCTTCTCACCCATTTAGTTATTTATTCAATCATTTCATTACATCAGTATGGACTCATGGATATTTAGTCTATACTTGAGGCTATAATCCAGTACTGTTATTTCTTTTGTTGCTCAAACTGTTCCAGCTTTGGCCATCGGGGGCTCTTTCAGGTTGCCTCTTGAGTCTCTTTGAAACTAATTGTTTTGCATCTTGGTTGTACCAAGATGATTTCAAGTGGAACCCAGATGAGCATTTTTTTTAAGAGTTGTATATTTACATTATCAGGCTTTGGAAAACATATAACCAGCATCTCAAGTTGATGATTTCACAAATACCATTGAGGACAAGGCTAATGTAGTGATGGTTGTGCTAAGTGAGTCAATTCCCAGAGAGGTATTAAGTCAAAACTGCTATTGATGGTACATGGGTATGGAGGAAGTTGTTAAGCTGATTAGGGAATGACTCAAGTTTGAGAAACTCTGTACTAGGGCAGAAGCAAGCCCCAAATGCAAGCAAATGATAGTCACTCTGAGGGTTATGAACAGCCTCTCTGGGACACACCCACACACAATCCATTTCCTGGGCCCTGCTGCCAACCAGACCTGTCTCAGTGCAGAGGTGTGCTGCTGTTGATAATGGTGGAGCTGTGCGTGCCCAGGCCCGGGAGGGATGGATGCTGCACTGTGTTTGTTTCCCAAGCGAGCTGTGTGGGTGGCTTGCGGCTCAGCACCATTCCCACTAATGAGCTCGGAGCCTTTGGCCTAACAAACACGTTCTGTGTCACAGGCCTGACATGTGATGTTTCCCAAGGAGAGTGCCAGGAAGCCTCGTTATTTTTACTCTTTTGCTTTGTCTTGTCCTTGATTTCAGACAGGCAGGAAGACAAGGTGGAGTCAGCAGTCAGACTGGCTTCTGGCTCAGAGTCTTGTCTGGGGTCTCTGAGCCGTTCCCCAACCCCACTGAGGATGCTCGGAATTGAACTGGAGCATTTAGCTTGCCCCACTCTGTACAATCCTGAGCCCTGACCCAGGCCCTGAATCTGCCACCTGGTTGAGCAGTGAAAACCCAGAAGCTCTGGGCCTGATCTGAAATAGGAAGCCCTTCAAAAAGAAGCCTCTTCATTTCCCAGCTTCCAGTCTAAACCTGGGTGGCTGTGGGCTGGTGTGTGTGCAGGTCTCTAAACCCTCTACAGGGCCTTCCCAGGGAGCTCTAGAGTCAGATGAGCTGGGTTAGAATCCTAGTTCTTCCCGAGAACAGACAAGTTGCATAGCCTCTCATCTGCAAAAGAAAGACAGTAATAATACCTACTTCACAGGATTGCTCTGCAAATTAAATGAGACAACCTATGCAAAATGCTTTAGCACTGTGCCTGACCCATAGTAAGTGCTCAATTAATTCGTTCATTTGTTTAACAATTATTAATGTCTACTGTATGCCAGGCACTGTACTGTGTGCCAGGGACATTGGGGAAAGCAAGGAGAAACTAGGGGCGCCTGGGCGGCTCAGTCAGTTGAGCTTCTGCCTTCAGCTTGGTCGTGATCCCAAGGTCCTGGGATCGAGCCCCACGTCAGGCTCCCTGCTCTGCGGGGAACCTGCTTCTCCCTCTCCCCCCACCCGCTTATGCTTGCACACGCTCTCTCTCTCTCTCTGTCTCTGAAATAAATAAATAAATAAAAATCTTAAAAAAAAAAAAGAAAGGAAACTAGAAAAGTAATAAATAAGGTGAAGTATATAAAGCCAAGATTTTTGTACAGGACAGAAATACAGCAATACTCATTATTACTAATAAAATAATGATAAATTGTGATCAATGAATAGAGGAAATAAGTAGGGTAATGCAGTGCTACCTGGAAGAAAGCCCTTGAGACAGGGAGATCAGGAAAGGCCCTCTAAAGAAATAATACTAGAACTGAGGCCTATGGGATGAGAAGATACTTAGCCTCTCCAAGAGCCAGGCGAAGACCCTTTCAGGCAGCAGGAACGGCTTATGCAAAGACCCTGAGTTTGAGAAGAGCTTGGAGAGTAGAAGGAATAGTAAGGAGGCTGTGGTGCAATGACAGGGCAGCAGACAATGATAAGAGGTTTGAATTTGATTCCAAGTGTGATGAAAAACTACTGAAACCTTAAACAAGACAGTAAGAAGACCTGATTTCTGATTAAGAGTTAACTCTGGGTTCTGTAAAGAGAATAGATGAAAAGGGAAGAGGAGGAGAAACAGCCAAAACAACATTAAGAGGCTGTTAGTCATCCAGACCAGAGATGCCACTGTTTGGGGGTAGGTTATAGATCAGCAGTGTCCTGTGACTTCCTGGGAGGGTGGGAATGTTCTACATCTATACTTCTCTGGTAGCCACTAGCACCTATGGCTCTCGAGCACTTGGAATGTGTCAGGTGCAACTAAGGAATTGAACTTTTAATTTCATGTTATTTTAATTAGAGTTTACATAGCCTCATGTAGCTGCTATATTGGATAGCACAGGAAGTGGGCTGTATGATAGATATATTTAGGAGGAAGATGGGATTTACGATGGCTGGGGGAAGGGGAATGAGAGAAAGAGTAGAATTAAGGAAGATGCCAACATTATCTTTTGGGAACTGGGTGGAAGAGTAGGCTCTGGGGAGATATCAAGACTTCTGTTTTGCACAAGAGGAGTTTAAGCCACTGCTGGAACATTCGAGCTATCAAGTAGAAAGCAGGATGTATACATGTTTGCCGTCATCATCATCTTTAGGTTCCAGGGATACTAGCCTGTGGGTTGCTTAGGAAGTAGGAAGCTAAAGCAATCCTGGAAAAGAAAAGAAAAGGGGGAGGCATCATGATTCTGGACTTCAAGCTGTATTACAAAGCTGTAGTCATCAAGACAGTGTGATACCGGCTCAAAAACAGACACAGAGACCAATGGAACAGAACAGAAAACTCAAAAATGGACCTACAACTAAATTATCAACTAATCTTCAACAAAACAGGAAAGAATATCCAATGGAAAAAAGACAGTCTCTTCAACAGATGGTGTTGGGAAAAGTGGACAGCAATATGCAGAAGAATCAAACTGGACCAATTTTTTTAAAAAAGATTTTATTTATTTATTTGAGAGAGAGAGAGCATGAGCAGGGGGAGGAGAGAGGGAAAAGGAGAAGCAGACTCCCCGCTGAGCAGGGAGCCCAATGTGGGACTCAATCCTGGGACTCCAGGATCATGACCTGAGCCAAAGGCAGATGCCTAACCGACTGAGCCACCCAGGCGCCCCAACCGGACCACTTTCTTATACCATACAGAAAAATAAATTCAAAAGGGATGAAAGACCTAAATGTGAGACAAGAAACCATCAAAATCCTCGAGAACACAGACAGCAACCTCTTTGACAGGCTGTAGCAACCTCTTACTAGACACGTTGCCAGAGGCAAGGGAAACAAAAGCAAAAGTGAACTACTGGGACTTCATCAAGATAAAAAGCTTCTGCACAGCAAAGGAAACAATCAACAAAACTAAAAAACAGCCTATGGAATAGGAGAAGACATTTGTAAATGACATATCTGATAAAGGGTTAGTATCCAAAATCTATAAGTTTGATAAGTATCAAACTCAACACCCCAAAAAACAATTCAGTTTAAGAAATGGGCAGAAGGGGGTACCTGGGTGGCTCAGCCGGTTGAGTGTCTGCCTCTGTTTTGGCCCAGGTCATGAAATCGAGCCCCGTGTTGGGCTCCATGCTCAGTGCAGAGTCTGCTTAAGATTCTCTCTCTCCCTCTCTGTAGGCCCTCCCCAACTTATGCTTGCTCTCTCTCTCTCTCTCAAATAAAAAAATAAATCTTAAAAAAAATAAAGAAATGGGCAGAAGACAAGAATAGACATTTTTCCAAAGAAGACACCCAGATGGCTAACAGACACATGAAAAGATGCTCAACATCACTATCAGGGAAACACAAATCAAAATCATGATGAGATACCACCTCACACCTGTCAGAATGACTAAAATTAACAACACAGGAAGCAAGAGGGATGTTGGCGAGGATGCAGAGAAAGGGGAACCCTCTTACACTGTTGGTGGGAATACAAACTGGGAGTTTGTTGGTGCAAATGCAGCCATTCTGGACAACAGTATGGAGCTTCCTTGAAAAATTAAAAATAGAACTACCCTACATTCCAGCAATTGCACTACTAGGCATTTACCCAAAGGATATAAAAATACAGATTTGAAGGGGTACATGCAGCTGGATGTTTATAGCATCATTATCACAATAGCCAAACAATGGAAAGAGCCCAGTGTCTATCAACTGATGAATGGATAAAGAAGATGTGGTATATGTATACAATGGGATATTACTCAGTCATCAAAAAGAATGAAATCTTGCTATTTGCAATGATGTGGATGGAGCTGGAGTGTATTATGCTAAGTGAACTAAATCAGTCAGAGAAAGACAAATACCATATGATTTCACTCATATGTGGAATTTAGGAAACAAAACAGATGAACGTGTGGGAAGGGGTAAAAAAAGAGAGAAGGGGGGAGGCAAACCATAAGAGACTCTCAACGAAAGAAAACAAACTGAGGGTTGATGGAGGGAGGTGGGTGGGGGATGGGCTACAAGGATGTTGGGCATTAAGGAGGGTGCTTGTGATGATGAGCCCTGGGTGTTATATCTAAGTGATGAATCACTAAATTCTACTTCTGGAACCAATATTATACTATATGTTAACTAACTAGAATTTAGATAGAAATTTGGAAGAAAAAATAAAAAAGAAAGTAGGGAGCTCAGAAAGAGGACAAGGAATTCCACACTGAGACTTTCCTCCACCTTGTCCCGGTCAGTGTGCCAACCACCCACCTAGCCAGCCAGCCCTAGTGTTTGAAACCCTTGTGTGATCTGTGGCTCCTCCTTTTCCTCCTCCCTCTTCTCTCCAGGTATGGAGTCCAGTGGCTTTTTTCTTTGCAAAGGTAGAAGCCCACACCTCACCTATTTTCTGCTCCCATAGCCATTCCTGTGGCCCAGGCCTTGTGGGTGAGAACCCCAGAGCCCCTGGCCTTCTCACCACTTCTTTTTCTGCCTTCCAGCAGAGGGGTCCTTCTGATCGTCAGATTTTCCTCCCAGGAATCTTGTCTGGGTCTGCATCAAGAATCTTAAGACTGAAAAATGAACTATTGGGATTTCATCAAGATAAAAAGCTTTTGCACAGCAAAAGAAACAGTCTACAAAACCAAAAGACAACCAACAGAATCGGAGAAGATATTTGCAAATGACATGTCAGATAAAGGGCTAGTATCCAAAATCTATAAAGAACTTATCAAACTCAACACCCAAAGAACAAATAATCCAATCAAGAAATGGGCAGAAGACATGAACAGACATTTTTCCAAAGAAGACATCCAAATGGCCAACAGACACATGAAAAAGTGCTCAACATCGCTCAGCATCAGGGAAATTCAAATCAAAACCTCAATGAGATACCACCTCACACCAGTCAGAATGGCTAAAATTAACAAGTCAGGAAACGACAGATGTTGGTGAGGATGCAGAGAAAGGGGAACCCTCCTACACTGTTGGTGGGAATGCAAGCTGGTGCAACCACTCTGGAAAACAGTATGGAGGTTCCTCAAACAGTTGAAAATAGAGCTACCCTACAACCCAGCAATTGCACTACTGGGTATTTAAGATACAAATGTAGGGATCCAAAGGGGTACGTACACCCCAATGTTTATAGCAGCAATGTCCACAATAGCCAAACTATGGAAAGAGCCAAGATGTCCATCAACAGATGAATGGATAAAGAAGATGTGGTACATATATACAATGGAATATTATGCAGCCATCAAAAAACCCTGAAATCTTGCCATTTGCAACTACGTGGATGGAACTAGAGGGTATTATGCTAAGCGAAGTAAGTCAATCAGAGAAAGACATGTATCATATGATCTCACTGATATGAGGAATTCTTAATCTCAGGAAACTGAGGGTTGCTGGAGTGGTGGGGGGTGGGAGAGATGGGGTGGCTGGGTGATAGACATTGGGGAGGGTATGTGCTATGGTGAGCGCTGTGAATTGTTTAAGACTGATGAATTGCAGACCTGTACCTCTGAAATAAATAATATATTATATGTTAAAAAAAAAAAGAAGATAGTAGGAAGGGAAAAATGAAGGCAGGGGAAATCAGAGGGGGAGAAAAACCATGGGAGACTATGGACTCTGAGAAACAAACGGAGGGTTCTAGAGGGGAGGAAGGTGGGGGGATGGGTGAGCCCAGTGATGGGTATTAAGGAGGGCACGTATTGAATGGAGCACTGGGTGTTATGCACAATGAATCATGGAACACTACATCGAAAACTAATGATGTTATGTATAGTAATTAACATAACATAATAAAATTAAATTAAAAAAAAAAAGAATCTTAAGCCTGGACCAGTGCTTTGATCGTTCTTTACATTTCTAAAGTGGTATCCAAAGGAAATCAGAAATCTCCACAAAATTTGAAAATTCACAAGAATGTTCATCCCAGCATTCATTATAAAAGCTAGAAGTACAGTTCTCAACCGTATCTTATCTGATTTATCAACGTTTGATACTGTTAATCGCTCTTCCTTGAAACACTTTCTTCTTTTACTTCCAGGATGTCACACTCCTATGACTGTTCTCCTACAGCTTTGGTCACTCCTCAGTCTCGTTTGCTGGTTCCTTCTCACCATCCTGACCTCTTCATGTGACAGTGCCCAAGGCTCAGGGCTCAGTTCTCTTTGCGTACACCCTTGGTTCTCTCATGCAGCCTCATAGTTTTAAAGACATCTGTATACTGGTAACTCCCAAATGCCTATGTCCAGCTCAGACTCTCCCCTAAATGCCAGACTCATAAATCCACCTGCCTACTTGACATCTCCACTTGAATGTCAAACAGGCATCCCAAATTTACCATGTCTAAAAGTGAATTCCTGATATTCTCCCCAAAACTTGCTCCTCGTATTATCTCTCCCATCACAGTTAATGGCAATCCCCTCCTTCATTTGCTCAGGCCAAAAGTTTTAGAGTCTTCCTTGATTCCTCTCTTGCACATTTCACATCTGGTCTATCAGCAAACCCTGCAGGTTCGATTTTACATTTATCTTAAATTCAACCTTTTTTTTTCTTTGCCACCTTTGCTGCCCTCATCCTGGGACAAGCACTAGCCTATTTCAACCTGGTTGACTGCAATAGCCTTCTAGCAGGTCTCCCTGCTTCTACCTCTGGCTCCGCTTCATTCAGCTTTTCCTCCATGCTGCAATTCAAAGCTCTCCAACGGCTCCCATTTCTCCCTTTCTAAAGCACCAAGTTACTTCTTCCCTCCTTCACATTGCATTTCTTGGCCTAACCTCTACATTCCTGCCTGCTCACACTGCTCCAGCCTCTTTGCTGTTCCTGGGACAGGTCAGGCCTTATGCTTCAGCTTTGGCGCCTGTGCACTGCCTGTGCTCCCCCACCCCCACTGCCGGTAAGGATCTTCCACCGAACACCCTCATGTATGGCTCATTCCTTCACCTCCTTCAGATTCCTGCTCAAAAGTCACCTGACCACCACCTCAAACATTCCACACTCACACTTCATATTCCCCTTCTCAACTTTTTATTTTTCCACAGCACTTTCGCTATCCGCCTTTTTATGCATTTGTAAATTTCAAGAGGGCAGAAATTTTCGTGCGTTTTTTTTCCTTCACTGCTGCATTCCCAGTGTTTACGTGGCACATAGTAGGTCCTCAATAAATAAATTGGTGACTGAATAAAAAATGTAGAGCCTCCTTACCCCAAAATAGGGAAATGAGGGAACCGAGAAATAACGCACGCTCGCTTGGTCAGAAAATTCTGAGGCGGGTAACAACTACCGTTGCAAAAGGTAAGCTAGGAGGGCGGCCCCACGTGACGCCTTCCTTGCCCTTCCCCCCTGCGGGAACGTTTCAGTCCCGGAACTTACGCTCGCGGGTTCCGGCGCGAGGGCACTTCCGGTGCCGCTCTTCTCTCGCCAGCAAAGAGAACTGCCAAGTCAGTTCCGGCGGAGAGCGAGGTGAGAAGCGCAGCGAGGCCGTCTGTCCCGGGGCCCTCCAGGCCCCCCGGCCTCAGGCCAGCGGGTGCCCTGGGGGGCCCGGGGACGGGTCACGGGCTCTGACCCGCAGAGACCCAGCACCCTCGCCGCAGCCGTCCACCGGCCAGGCGCAGACTGTGAAGCAGCCGCGAGGCTCTCCCCACCCCCACTCCCACCCCCACCTCGGCGACGATGGCGGCGGCCTCTCGGAGCCCAGACCTCGCCGGCTGCCCACTCCCCTAGCCCAACTGTGCGGGCCCTGCGCGCAGCCCTCGCCCAGCCAGCGGGCACGCGGCGCCTTTGGACGTCGGGTGTGGCGGGGCAAGAAGAATGGCGGCCACTCGAATGCCGCGGACGGCCGTTGGGGCCTCCGAGGGCCTGAGAAGGCGGATTTGCGTGGACGCAAGCTCGACCACCCTTGGGCCTTGGAGCCCCACAGATCTGGGCTCTGGGATGACCAGCCGTCCCCATTGGACGAAACCTCACCTTCTACGGAGAACAGTGGACAGAGGCCCAAACGGGCCCGGAAGGTGAGCGAAGCCCCTGTCGACGACGGGTGGAACGGTTAACGGGCCGTAGGCGGTTGGTCTTCGTTCTACCAGACGTTGACGTTGGAAGATCGAAATGGGAGAATTACGTACCGCATTTGGCCAATAGGAAGACCACCTTTTGGGAAGATTTACTGGCCGTTTTTAGAAGGCCTGTGTATATAATATGAAAAAGCTGCTCTCAACTTTCCCCCCAACCTTTTAAAAGAAAACTTTTGCCACATCTAGGCCTTCTAGATGTAAAGAGGTTGCCGACATATGATAAAGTAGAGTTAGAAAAATCACAGGTCTTGTAAATGCCTATTTGTTTTTTTAAAAATCATAGAAAAGTAATGTCTTTTGGAAATGACTTTGGAAATGGAATTGTTAGACCACTTCTAGAAGCGACATCAGGAGCGACACGTCCATGTTTGTTCAGTGGGTAAGAGGACATGAAGTAGACGACCTTGAGGAAGAAAAGAAGGTTCTGTGCCAGACTGGTCATATTTAGAAGACATTTTCATATTATAACCATTGTTTTGTGTGTGCATTTTATTCCTCACTACTGTATGTATAGTTGACAATGCTAAGAACTTTTTTGAAATATCTAGTCTTTCTAGATGTTCTGAAGTGCCTGCTACATGTTAAAAATAGAGATAGTAAAAAGACATTCTTGTAAATATCTTTTTAACATTAATATGAAATGCTGTTTAATTTGGGGGGAATGGCCAAACCACCTCTTTGAATAGTACACATTGTGTTTGTGCACTGGTTCAAAGGAGGAGGGAGGAGAAGGAAGTGCAGAGAGCTCTGCCACTGTGTTTATAGTGAGGGAAGATAAACCATTGTCCTTTATGTTCCTGCATTTGGTTTTACTTAGCTGTGTATGTATATAGTGTATATATAATGGACAAATGAGTCCTAATTTTCAACATCTAGTCTTTCTAGATGTTAAAGAGGTTGCCAGTGTATGACAAAAATAGAATTAGTAAACTAATACATTGTGTACGTTTTGTGCTAAAATTCCTAAAAAGATTGTCTTCTGAAAATTTGAGCATTATAGCCCACTGGGTTGGTGGAGGAAGAAGAGGAGAGAAGGGTTCATCTTAGGCTAGAATGTTCATATTTTGAAGACACTTTCAGATTATAACTGTTACATGTGTGCAGTTTATTCAAGACTGCTGTGTATATAGTGGACAAATTAAGTCCTTATTTAAAACATCTAGTCTGTCTAGATGTTTAGAAGTGCCCAACGTATGTTAAATGTAGAGGTAGTAAAATATCGCTTTGTAAATATCTTTTTCCTAAAATTCATAGGAAGTAACTGTCTTGGGGATGGAATTGTTAAACCACCTCTGAGCGGTATACTGTCGTGTATCTTTGTTCAGTGGTTTGGAGGAGGTGGAAGGGAAAGAATTGCAAAAGGTAGTAGGCTAGTGTGTTCCTGTTTGCACATTTTCAGACAAAACCATTTTTTTGTACTGTGCATTTTGTTTTGCTGTGTATATAGTGTATATAATGGACAAATGAGTCCTACTAGTTTTGCAACATCTAGTCTCTAGATGTTAAAGAGGTTGCCAGTGTATGACAAAGTAGTAAAATTAGCACATTCTGTACACATTGTGTTGAAATGCAAAGGAAAGCTTTTCTTCTGTAAATGACTTTTGGATATGAATTTGTTCAACCACCTTTAAGCATTACACATGCCTATACTTGTCTACTGGATTGGTGGTAGAAGGAATTGAGGGAAGTTTAGGCCAAAATGGTGGTCATATTTAGAAGATACCTCAGATTATACCCATTGTTAGGTGTGTGCAATTTTATTTAGCAGTGCTGTTGTGTACACAGTGGACAAGTACTTATATGAAATACCTAGTCTTTCTAGATATTTAGAAATGCTTGATGTATTTTAAAGTAGAAGTAGAGTCATGCTTCTTGTAAATAGCTTTTAAAAACTGATGGGAAATACTGTCTTTGGAAATGGAATTGCTAAACCACCTCTCTGAACAATATACTTGTTCAGTGGTTTGAGGGAGGTGGGAGGGAAGAAATTGCAAAAGATGCTTTGCTAGTGTATGCTAGGAAATTTCAGCTTATCCATTGCCCTATATGTTATGTGCATTTAACTTGACTTTATATATTGTATATATACTGGACAAATAGGTCCTAATTTTGTAATATCTAGTCTCTAGATATTGAAGAGGTTGCCAATGTATGACAAAAGTAGAGTTTGTAAACTAACACATTTTGTACACTTTGTGTTAAAATTCATCGAAAGGCTGTCTTCTGAAAAGGACCTTTAGAGATGACATTGTAGTCACATCTAAGTAACATGTGCCTGTCTGCACTCATCCGCTGGGTTGGTGGTAGAGAGGAGTTGTGAGAAATGAAGGGTTCTAGACTAGAATGTTCCCATGCAGAAGACACTTTCAGATATAACCCATTGTTACATGTGTGTAGTTTATTCAACACTACTATGTATATAGTGGACAAACTTAAGTCCTTATTTGAAACATCTAGCCTTTCTAGATGTTTAGAAGTGCACAAAGTATGTTAAAAGTAGAGGTAGTAAAAGAACACATTTTGTAGATAATCCTTTTGTTAAAATTCATATGAAATACTGTCTTTTGAAAATGGAATGATCAACGTGATCAAACCACCTCTCAGAGCAGTACACATTACATGATATTTGTGCTGGTTCAGGGAGGAAGGAGAAGAAAGCGCAAAGGGCTTTATACCAGTATGTTTATAGTTAGGCAGGATTAACCATTGTCCTGTACGTCTGCATTTGGTTTTACTTAGCTGTGTATATAGTGTATATAAAGGACAAATGAGTCCTAATTTACAACATCTAGTCTTTCTAGATGTTAAAGAGGTTGCCAGTGTATGACAAAAATAGAGTAGTAAACTAATACATTGTGTACACTTTGTGTTTAAATTCATAGGAAAGTCTGTTCTGAAAACAACTAGAGGAAGTGAAATTGTTAAAATCCCTTCTAAGCATTATAGATGCTTATACTTTCCACTAGGTTGATAAGAGATGAGAAGAGGAAGGGTTCTAGGCCAGAATGTTCTTTCAGTGCTACTATATATGTAGTGGGCAAATTTTAAATAACTCCTTGAAACATCTCGTCTTCTGGATGTTTGAAAGTGAACAACATGTTAGAAGTAGAGAATTAGAGTAACAACACCCTTTAAGTATTGTTAATTTACAGGAATGTCTGTATTTGGGGAATGGAATTGTTAAACTTGATGTCTTGGAGAGTATGCTGAGTGTTCACTGGGTTCACTGGGGGACGGGGACAGGGCCAGGGAAGGAAGCAAGGAGAGAACGGTTCTGTGCCCGTGAGTCTTTAAAGTTCTATATGTGCATTTTAGTTAATATTGCTGTGTGTCAAAGGATAAACAAGTCCTAATGCCCAAACTATATTAAAAGTAGAGGTAGTAAAATCCTTTTATGAATGCTCTTTTGTTAGTTTTTAGGAAGGACTGTTCTGGGAGTATCTGTTAATCCACCTCTTAGAGCTAGATGTAGTCCTATGCTTAGTCATTAAAATGGTGGAGGGAGCAAAGGAGGGGTGAAGGGAAGGGCTTTTTGCTAGTATCCACATCTAGAAGACCATTCTAGGTTATAACCATAGGTCTATATGGACGTTTTTATTAAGTACCTGTGTTTGTTTTGGACAGGTTTCATTATTTTGTAACATCTAAGGTTTTTGGATGTCCTGAGGTGACAATGTATGATAAAATGTACAGCTAATGAATTAACCAATTTATAAGTTTCTTTTTGTTATCATTGATAGGAAAGAAGTATCTTGGACGTGGAATTGTTAAGCTGTCTCAGAAATGTCAGGACTTCACTAGGTTGGCGGCAGAGGGGCAGAAGGAAGTATAGAGGGAGAGATGTATGCGGATGTGTTCATATTTACATTGTAACGATAACTGTTAATGTGTGTGCGTTTCTTTGGCTGTACTATAGGAATAAATTGATTCAGTGGAAACATACCTCCTTGCTAATATTTGAATAGTATAGATTGGATAATGAATTCTTTTTAGAAGCATTGTACGTTGTGTACTCTTACTTTGTCTCAGTTTTAATTGAACATTAAGGGAATGCAGTATTTTAATTGTAACTCTGCCAGTATCTTTATCTAGAGGCCTATTGCCATTTTTGTCTTTTATGAAATTTTTGTAGCCAAGAAAGGCAGGATTACATTTTTTTTTCTTTCAGATGGAGTTGGTGTAGTATATTCTTGGTTATCAAAATACTCAAAGTTTGGGGACTTGGAAATGATAAATATGGTGATAAAAAAGCATGATACATAACTGTACGATCTTAATTACATTAAAATGCTTACTTCTGTAGATACATGGGACCTAGAAGTCAGACTGTAAACTGCTTGTGATTATGGATGACTTTGTTCTTTGCTTCTTGTGTTTTCCAGTTTCCTTTTATGCACATGTTAACTTTTAAAAAATAAATTTTTAAAAACCTACATGGAGCCTCCATTGCTTGCAGAGTTCTCACACTCCCTGGAAGTACAGTGTTCGCACCCTTCAGGCCTAGACTCAGGTCTCTGACACCTTCCTCTGTTGCTTAGACATTAGCTCACCGCAGTGCCCTGCTGTCTTTCCAGGTAACCTCACACTTTGGTGATTCCAACTTAGCTCAAGCTATTCCTTCTGCTGACATGCCCTTTCCACATTTTTTCACTTGGCAAAATCATTCATTGCCCAGCTCCATTTTTAACTTATATACAGACTTGCTATGAGAACCTGACACCCTAGAATTATGGTGCTAGAACCAAATGTCAGAAGTTAGGCCCTTTCCCTTGCAGCCCCTACTTGTGTCTCTCCTATATGGAACCACTTGGACCATCATTACCTGGAAGTCCACTGGATGGAACTCACACCATGCCTGACATGGTGGGGGGCTTACCAAATGACTTAAATACAAAGGGAACAAAAGCTCAGCTTTTCAGACTAGTAAGGTGTCACTGCTAATAGGCACTGGTCGAGTAGTGGGGGCTCCCCAGGCCATAGCTGACCAAACCAGAGGGTGCAGGTCAGAGCATCCCCCAACCCCAAATCAGACACACAAAACATTTCTCTAATGGTAAATACCTAAAGGATTCTTACTCCCAGCTTTGAGCTGAGGCTCGAGACTGGCCTCCAAATGTGGGAAGGAGCATTTCTAGTGTTTCCCTGGCTGCTACTGGTCTAACCCAAGTGGGCTTGGAACCAGGAAGGGCAGGTAGAGCAGACCCTTCCCATTGCCTTTAGGATCAGGCCTGGACTCCATCTTCTGTCGATGTCCCTGTGAGAATAGGTGTTAGCTGACTGCGATGGGCTTCAGGAAGACACATGTGCACTTGGACTACTCGTCTGAGTCTGCAAGCCCCAAATCCACCAGAGCTGGAGCTAAAAGCTGAAGCTCTCCTCTGCAATTTAATGTGGATTCACCCATAAAGGCTTCCAGAGGGGAAAGGGTCATAAAAAGCTGGGAGAAGAGGTTAGGTCTCAAGCAGTGTTGGACCCCTAGGGCAAAGCTATCCCTCAGTGGACAGAGGAGGAAAGTGAAGTCCAGAGTGGACAGGCCCCACTGGGAGCACACCTCATTGCTGCCAATGTGTATTGCCAGGGAAAGAGAACTGCATCAGAGTCAAAGGCCTCCGTTCTTGTCTAAGCTCTCTCACTAACTGGGGAACACTGACCAGCGGATCCTCTTTGGACGGCAGTCTCCTCATCTGTAAAGGAGGGGTCCGTTCTGGCTGGCTGATGAGGGGTGCCACTCTGGATCAGATGCTGGGCCTTTCAAAGCCGTAGACTTCATCAGCACCAGAGTCAGGGCCATTCTCTACTGAAAGGAACCAGAGTCCTTGGAGAAATGGCTAATTCTAGGCTTACATCAGGGGAAATACAAGCTCATCCAAGAATATCCTGTTCTGGCAGAAAATAAAGTGCTCAGAGAATGATAAGAGTGTGTCAAAATGATTGCTTCAAAATATAGAATGAGGGGCGCCTGAGTGGCTCAGTTGGTTAAGCAACTGCCTTCAGCTCAGGTCATGATCCCAGGGTCCTGGGATCGAGCCCCGCATTGGGCTCCCTGCTCAGCAGGGAGCCTGCTTCTCCCTTTCCCACTCCCCCTGCTTGTGTTCCCTCTCACACTGTCTCTCTCTCTCTCTCTGTCAATTAAATATAAATAAATAAAATCTTAAAAAAAAACAAAATATAGAATGATAATAACAGGTTCTGACGCACTGAATAAAAGAGGAAGCCAAGAGTCCAATACTAATATAAATAAATGAATTAATTAATGAAAAGAATGATAAGGAAGGGGATATTTACATAGTTCCATATCTCCTCACAAAATCCCTATCAAAACAATATGACATCATTGAGTGAAAAGGCATCAACAGAGTGAAAAGGCAATCTGTGGAATGGAGAACATATTTACAAATCATTTATCTGAAAAGGGGTTAATATCTACAATATCTACCAACAACTCCGATAACAAAAAAAAATGGACAAAGGACTTGAATAGACATTTTTACAAAGATGATATACAAGTGGCCAAAAAGCACATGAAAATTGTTCAACCTCATTAATCATTAGGGATATGCAAATCAAAACCACAGTGAGATACTACCACACACCCATGAGGATGGCTAGGAACAGAAACCAGCATAACAAATGTTGACAAGGATGTGCAGAAATCGGAGCCCTCATGCACTGCTGGTGGGTGGGACCCAGGAAGACAGTTTCTCAGAAAATCAAAACTAGAACTACCATGTGATTGCAGCAATCCCACTTCTGGATATATGTCCAAGAAAATTGAAAGCAAGTTCTCAAAGAGCTATCTGCACACCCGTGTTCACAGCAGCACTATTCACAAAAGCCAAGAGGTGAAAGCAACCCAAATTTCCATCAACAGATGAATGGATAAGCAAAATGTGTATACATGCGTGCAATGAATAGTATTCAGCCTTAAAAGGAAGGCAATCTTATCACAACGTGGATGAACCTCAAGGACATGGTCCTAAGGGAAATAAGGCAGTCAGAAAAAGACGAATACTGCAGGATCCCACTTATCGGAGGTTATCTAAAGTAGTCAAATTCAGAGACAGAAAATAGAATGGTGGTTACCAGGAGCTGGTGGGAAGGGGAAAAGGGAGTCGTTTAATGGGTATTGAGTTTCAAATTTGCAAGATGAAATCATTCCAAAGATCTCTTTCACAACAATGTAAATATACTTAACACTACTAAACTACTCACCCAAAAATGGTTAAGATGGTAAATCTAATGTTTTTTTTACCACAACATACATACATATGTACATAATTTTTAAAATAAAAAGGGAATAAGTACCAAAAGTGACTTTACATTGGAGACACCATTTCAATCCAATAATCAAAGTTATCCCCAGCAATGGGCCAAACAAATCTTGTGCCACCAGATAGCATCCAATAAGAAGAACACAGCCTCACTGCTGTGATTCCTGCCAAAGATGCATAACCTAAATCTAATAATGAGAAAACATCAAACTGACCCACATTGAAAGACATACTATAAAGTAACCGGTCTATATAATCTTCGAAAGTGTCTCTGTGATCCATTTTTTTCTCGATTCTGATTTTCTCTTGGGGATGGGGAGGATTTCGAAGTTGAAGAATGGGTGGGGGGCAAAACAGAAGACACAGAGGGTCAGGGGGCCTGCACAGCCCTGGAGTTGGGGGGGAGGCTGGAAGCCCACACACCAGACCCCTCAAAGTTTACAAATGATAGCACTGAAGCTCCAGAAAGGGAAGGAGCCCGGCTAAAAGTCACACAGCACATGTCTCAATGGGCTGCTTTCCCGCAGCTACATCCACAGGCCTCAAGCCCACAGCCTCCAGCAACCACGAAAAACCTTTGTTCTAGCTTTGGTGCTGCTTCTCAGCCACCTGCAAACTACTCATCCCCATTGTCGGCTCTGAACCAGTGGTTACAAATTCTGCAACTCAGCACCCTTGGGCTGAAGCCCCTTAAATCCCCACATAGCAGAAAGGCCTCATGGTGAACTGGCCTCTGGTGGCACCGTGGGAGTTGTCAAGGGACCCATGTCACCCCCAGGACTGTCCATAACCAAAGGTAAGATTCTTCCATGAGTTACATAAAGGGAATGGAGGATTTAAAGAATGCTTTTGCTTCCAACCCCGAGATGTGATCCTAAACACTTTCCTATCGCAAACTCTGGCATTATCTCCTGTGTTTATTTTTCAAATGGGTTTTTTCATTTTCCCCAAACAGTGGAAGCTGTTAGTGCTGGGGCGCTATTTTGGGCTCAAGGGGCCTGGGTGTGCCTCTGCAAGTATGACTATGCTTTATTTACATATGCAAAAGCATTCCAGAGGGCGGTTATATTCTCTCTAACACAGTTCCAGGGTTGTGGGTACTGCATCCTGAAAACAGGTGGCTCCTTTGGGAGAGATGAGTAACGCGGCATAACGGCGCACGGGCAGCCACGCTGCTCGCCTAGGAGGGCACCAACTGCGGAGAAACACATGCATTTCCTGCAACCGCCACCTGGTAGCTGAGTGAGCTTGGACGAGGCCTTTGCCATGCCAGCCCTCAGGCTCTCCGTCTGTCAAGTGAGGATAATGCTAGGAAATGTTTTCAGGACAAGTGATCACTTCTCTAGAGTGCCTCACACAATGCCTGGCACGCACTGGGCACTCAGTACTTAACCTGGGCCCTTCCCCTGGTGGTGGACCACTGTGGGCTTCCAGAACCTTGGATCTGTGCCCAGGTGGGCAATAAGGAGCACTGAAAGCAGTTGGTTGCTAACACTGTGCTCCTTCTAATCAAGCACCCTCTCCAGTTCACTCAGGATGGCCTTTAGCACTGGTTAGGAAGACTTAGCCTTCCAAAGCCTCAGCTTCCTACTCCACCGAAGAGGAGAGAGAGAGTCTCTGGTTGGCCAAACTGATCTCAGTTTAAAAAGGTGCTAATAACATCTAACGTGTACTGAGCGCTCACTGTGTACCAGTGACTTCACAGGTGCAGCCCAAATATACCTGCGGGCCCATTCTCTGCTTGGTTACTGAATTCAAAGAAACAGCAGTGCTGCCCAAAATCGTAATTAAGAGCCATTCAAAAGTTTACTTGGTTTCTTCAAGAAAATACCAAAGGAAAACATATCCTCAATGCACAGAAAAGCTCTTTGAAAACCTCTTTACATTTCTCATTCTCAAATTCTTCTCTCTGCTAAATCGTGGCTTCAGAAAAAGCTCTGCTCTTCCTCTGCTCCCCTCAAGACTCCACAGTCTCTCCCCCCACACAGTGCCCTCACTCCGGGGTTGCCCTTCTAGTTGACTTCCTCACCCGCCATGTCTGTCCTCCTATTCTGGAAGCTTCTCTCACCTCCCAGGAAGCGGGACCAGGGGGCAGGGTGGATAAAATCCTACATCTTTTTTTTTTTTAAAAGATTTTATTTATTTATTTGAGAGGGAGAGAATGAGAGACAGAGAGCACAAGAGGGAAGAGGGTCAGAGGGAGAAGCAGACTTCCTGCTGAGCAGGGAGCCCGATGTGGGACTCAATCCCGGGACTCCAGGATCATGACCTGAGCCGAAGGCAGTCGCTTAACCAACTGAGCCACCCAGGCGCCCCTAAAATCCTACATCTTGCTGTACATGTAGCACCTCCTTTTTCTTTCTTTTTTTTTAACTTTTCTTTCCAGTTCATGTACCATCTCTTTTAATCCTCAACAGCCATTATGTGGTAGAGCTGGGATCTTAACCCAAAGGTCATCAGCCTCTGTAGTCAGATGTTTAGCAAGACGGCTGTCACAGAATAAGCACTCAATAAAAAGTTTCTCACCCCTTCACTGGTCATGTCATGTCTGCTCAAGAACCTTCAAGGGTTCCTCATTGTCTAGAGTAGGGGTCAGCAAACAATAGCCCACAGGCCAAATCTGGCCAACCACCTGTTTTTGTAAATAAAGTTTTATTGGAACAGTAAAGTTGCTTTCACCCAACAGAGTTGGATAGTTATAATAGAAACCATATGGCCTGAAAAACCTGAACTATTTATTATTTGGCCCTTTACAGAGTTTGCTGACCCCTGGTCTAGAGAATAAGAGGGAACAAAGGCTGCCTCTTATCCTCCTTTGGATCTGCTATGAAGCAAGTATAAACAAAAGTAAATAAACTTTGAATGAGTGAACAAGCTGTCCATACCATCATCTTGGAGCCACAGCCCTAAATGCAGAGAGATCCCTAAATACAGTCAGACACTTCAATTTACCTAGTCCCCAAACAGTGCCACCTCATCCCTGTAGGTCAGAGACAGCCCTTTCAGACCTGCCGCAGACGTCCCAGACTCCTTGGCCATCTGGAACTATCAGAGAAGGCAGAGATGATTAAGTCCTCTACTTCTCTACTCTTTAACGTCCACATCCTCTTCTGATAGAAAAATTCCATACTCCTCCTTTTTTGCTGTGCAACATAAATAGTTTTCTTTTAAATTCAACGAGCAGGGGCACTGCGGTGGCACAGTCGGTTAAGCAGCTGACTCTTGGTTTCAGCTCAGGTCATGACCTCAGGGTCCTGGGATCGAGGCCCACGTCCGGCTCCACGCTCAGCCAGGGGAGTCTGCTTCTCCCTCTCACTCTGCCCTTCCCCCTGCTCACGGTCTCTCTCAAATAAATAAGTAAATCTTAAAAAAAAATAAATACAACAAACAAAATGATAATGTTGAATGTGTTTTCAAACTGTACTCACCTCTCATGAAGACCATTGATCTTGTCCAATTTGCTCACTTTGCCACTGGGGAAACAGGGGCAGGTACAGGGCTCAAGAGGGTCCAGTGACATAGAAACAAAGCCCAGCTCTCCAGAGCTCCCGAGGCCCAGCTCAGTGCTCAGGTGTTCCTCCTAACCTGCTCCTTGCCAGGTGGGGTAGGTGAATGTGTGGGGTGGGAAGCAATGGGTGGAAGAAGGCTCCTGTGTTCCCTGGCAGCCCCAAGCCAGGCTCACGTGCTGCTATGGCCTCTACCAGGCCCTCCCTCTGCTCTCAAAGCTAAACTATGGAATCTCCCAAGGAAGAGAGGTGATTAGGCCCAGTGCTACCAACAAAGAGAGTTGGCCCAGGTCACTAACAAGCAGCCTCAGATTCAGGACCCCCCAGAGGGGCCAAGGAGCCCTCAGTAAGTCCAACCTACCACCTCCTTATCTCTGGCCTGCCTCTTCTCTCTTGGGCTACTGGCTCCCCATCCTTGGTACCCAGGACACCTGCTCCTGTCACTCTGCCCATCTGTCTCTCTGGCTCCTTATACCTCCTGCCTGCCCCCACCCGTCAGGCCTCCTCCAGTCTCTGGCAATGCCCTGTCAGAGGGGCTTGCTGAGCACTGGCAAACCAGCAGCCTGGAGGCCCAACACAGCCCACGTCTGTGTTTGCCTAACACAGTATTTTAAAAACAATTTGAATTAGTTGCTCACATTTAAAAACCAGTAGGAATCATCTAAAATATTGGGTGTCTTGGTTCTCTTGAAAAATCTAAAGACTGGCAGTACCGGGCCTGCATTATTTCCTGGCACGGCATCGAATGAGGATACAGAGCAGTTGCTCCATCTGGATGGGGAATGTGCATACCAGTCCCCACCACTGCCTGCTGCCTCCTCAGTCCTTCTGACGCACTCCTTTACATGACCTGCCCGGCCTCCAGAAGGCAGTTGAGTTTGCAACCCCAGTCTTGCTCACTTTGATCTGAGCCCCTCTGTACCTCCCATCCATCTCACCAGAGAAGACCTCCCACCCTGAGGCCACCCCCAGGGCTTAACCCATCCACACCCAGCCTCCTGACCATCCACTCACTCAAGCCCCACAAGTATCAGGGGAGAGAGTGCCCCAGCTGCCGCCCCCAAACAACTCTCCGGACACACAGCCCCCAGGAGCCCTGACTCTGAGCCCCACAACTCCCACGGTGGTCGCTCAGGAAACAGAGTGACAACCCAACATCTTTTATTGGGTCTAAACAAGGACTCCTGCATTCTTATACTGAGGCAGGAGTTCTTGGATTTTATATCGGGGTGCTGTGATGGCTTCGACAATCCTCAATGGGAGGAGGTATTTCTGGGGTGCCACGAAAACGGTATGACAAGGTTTAGTCTCCTTGTTGAAGCTGCACAAATCCAGAATCAGAGACTTGGGGCTGTAGATCCCCTTCTTCTTGGGCCGGATCGGGGTGAACGGTGGACGCTGACGAGGCTTCACCAGCAGCCGCAGTAGGTCCTTCCGAAAGCTATCCCAGCTGCTCTGCTGAAGGAACTTCCGGCACAGATCTTCATCACTAAAGGCGAGGCGTAGACACTGAGTTTCCCACACTAGCCCCTCCTGTGCCCCTGCCCCTCCAGCCTTGCCTCCTGCCACTCTTCCAATTCCTCAGCACAGTGTGCTCTGTCCCAGCTGGGTACCTCCGCCCAGACTCTTCTCTCTGCCTCCTCTGCCTTTCCACACCTTCTTCCCCTAGAACTGCACTGCTCTGTGTGGTGGCCACGAGCCACATGTGGCCATTGAGTACCTGTGGTGTGGCCAATCTGAATTAGAGATGGGCTGTGAGTTTAAAATACACACCAGATTTCAAAGACTTAGAGCAATAACAAATATAGAGACTCTCATTAATAACATTTGTGTTGATTACATGTTGAAACAATATCTGAGACACACTAAATTCAATAAAATATATTTTAAAAAGCAATTTCACTCATTTCTTTTTACTTCTTTTTTAAATTAACATATAATGTATTATTTGTTTCAGGGGTACAGGTCTGTGATTCATCAGTCTTTTTACTTCTTATAATGTGGCTACTAAAAAGTTAAATTATATAGGTAACCATTTATCTATCAAGGAAACGTAAGGTGAAGCCACAATGAGATACCGCTTATGCCCACTAGGATGGCTATAATTAAAAAGACAGATAAAAATGTGTAATGAGGTGGAGATATTAAAACAAGGGTTTTGGTACACTGCTGATGGGGAAGTAAACTGGTGCGGCCACTTTGGATAAGAGTCTGGCAGTTCCTCAGAAGGTTAAACAGAGTTAACTTACAACCTAGCAATTTTACTCCTAGGTATATGCCCAAGAGATATGAAAACCTATGTCCACGCAAAGCCTTGCACAAGAATGTTCATAGCAGCGTTATTCATCATGGCCAATAAGTGAAAACAACCCAAACATCCATCCACTGACGAATGGATAAAATGTGATATATACATGCAATGGAATATCATTTGACACTAAAAAGGAATGAAGTCGGGGTGCCTGGGTGGCTCAGTTGGTTGAGCATCGACTCTTGGTTTTGGCTCAGGTCATGATCTCAGGGTCGTAAGGTCAAGTTCCGTGTTGGGCTCCTCACTCAGCATGGAGTCTGCTTAAGATTCTCGCTCTCTCTCCCTTCCTCCCTCCCTCCCTCTCTCTCTCTCAAATAAATAAATAAAATCTTAAAAAAAAAAAAGGAATGAAGTACATACTACAACATGGATAAAACTTGAAAACACTATGCTAAGAAGCCAGTTGCAAAAGACGACATATTTTATGATCCCATTTATGTGAAATGTCCTGAACAAGCAAAACCTCCCAGAGAGCTGGTTGTTAAACATTCACGAGCACACTGCTGGATAGTCTCCACTTAGAAAATTCCACTAACTCCCAATTTCTTCCATAGAAAAACAAAACAAACAAACCAAAAAAACCCAGCAACATCTAATTCTGACTTAGCACTTACCATGTGCCCAGCACTTTACTTGTTAACCCATTTAATCCTTACAACTACCCATTTCACAAACACGGACACTGGGGTTCAAAGATGCTACAGGACTCACCAAAACCTAGGAGGGGGCAAGCATGTGATTACAGATTCTTAGGGGGGCTTTTTCTGGGGGGGGACCCAGTGCAAGTTCAGACACACAAGATCCCATGTCGCCTCCTGATGCTGATGGTCATATTGATTTCTAGTTAATTTTTTCACAAATCGGGGTCACTCTTCTAAAGGTCTCAGCTTGCTGCAGGGCTTTCACTTCCAATCCCCGCCTCGTGTGAACTGAAAGTTTCATCTGTCCCCGCAGGCTATAAAAACTTCAGCCCATGATGGCCTTAACCCTCGGCCCAGGCCACACCCACTGGGCAATCCCACACTAGATCTTTTAGGCTCTCCTTCATTTTGGCCCTCGGAGAATTCCCTTCTCTCTTGGGAACTCAGATGTTGGTTCCGTTCTGGGTGGTGCGCTTTGCAGGGGGAGATAGCTCAGCTTCTCCAGCTCGTAGCATTTGCAGGACAGGTGTCACTGCCACTGAGTGTGTGATCTTCAGGACGTCATGTCCTTTTCCCTGGGCTTCACAGTCCTCAGTTAAAACATGGAGGAATTGAGCTAGATAATGGATGTGTTTTCTGCCTGCTTTAGCAGTCTAGAAGCCATGAGTTCAACAGTGAATGGATAAGCTGGAATTCTATCCGTCAGCACTGCGGACCATTGCAGCAGAGTGCTGACCGAGAGGCACAGATGCTGAGGGCTCAAGCATCTGCCGCCCTCAGGCCTATAGAAACCTCTTCTGAATTTCAATTCAACAGGCATTAACTGATAACCATCATGTGCCAGGCATCATTTGAGGTTCTAAGGCTCCTAAAATCCCTTTTTTTTTTTAAGATTTTATTTATTTGAGAGAGAGTGAGCTCGAGCAGCAGGGAGGGGCAGAGGGAGAGGGAGAAGCAGACTCCCTGCTGAGCAAGGGGGGACGTGGGGCTCCATCCCGGGACCCTAAGATCATGACCTGAGCCGAAGGCAGATGCTTAACCAACTGAGCCACCCGGGTGCCCCAACACTGAAAGGTTTTATGCAGGAGTTTAACATGACCAGATCTGGGTTTTAGCAAGACACAGATAACAGAAAGGAACTAGTGGGGAGGAGACTGAGGCAGGGGGCCCAGTGGTAAGACCAGGGGTCTAGGCTGGGGGTCTCAAAGTGGGAGTGTAGGGTCATGTCATCTAGTGAGGTGAACAAGATCCACTGGGGTGTGTGAAAAAATATAGGACATCATTTATATTCATCTTTGTCTTATTCTTTTTAAAAAATTTTTTAAAGATTTTATTTATTTATTTGAGAGAGAGAGAGAATGAGAGATAGAGAGCATGAGAGGGAAGAGGGTCAGAGGGAGAAGCAGACTCCCCGCTGAGCAGGGAGGCCGATGTGGGACTCGATCCCGGGACTCCAGGATCATGACCTGAGCCGAAGGCAGTCGCTTAACCAACTTAGCCACCCAGGCGCCCCATCTTTGTCTTATTCTTCTAAAGATCTATTTTGATATGTCCATAATGTATATATTAGCACAGCAATATATGTATGTAATAATAATAAATTAACATATGTTATTCATATTTACATATATTCTAGGGGGTATATACTCAAACACTTCTTAGTAATAACAGTGTGAGATCAAAATAGTTTTACAACCGCTGGTCCAGTTAACATTTACATTAAAAAATTGGTTTTTTTGACATTATAGAAGTATTCACTCTGGAAAATTTGAAAACCAGGGAAAAGTAAAAAAATATTTTGATCGAATCTTTCAAGATATTTTATTTTTTTAATTATAAAAGTAATATCATCATTACCAAACATTTGGAGAATAAAGGAAAAAAGGAACGCCACTATCCTGACAACAACTTTTTTTTAGGGGGGGAGGCAGTGGGGAGGGGCAGAGGGAAAGAGAGGGAGAGAGAGAGAGAATCTTAAGCAGACTCCACTCCCAGCACGGAGCCTGACACAGGGCTCGGTATCACAACCCTGAGATCATGACCTGAGCTGAAATCAAGAGTCAACACAACCAAGTGAGCCATCCAGGCACACCCTGACAACAGCTTTTAAAAAGTATTTCTTTTTGCCAAACTATGGAGAGTGCCCAAATGTCCACTGACTGATGAATGGATAGAGAATATGTGGAGCATATATATGTATGGAATATTAGTCAGCAAAAGGAATGAAATTTTGCCATTTGCAGCGACATGGATGGAACTAGAGTGTATCATGCTAAGTGAAATAAGTCAGTCAGAGAAAGACAAATACCATATGATCTCACTCATCTGTGGAATTTAACAAAGAAAACAGACAAACATATGCAAAGGGGGGAAAAAAGGAGAGAGGGAAACAAACCATAAGAAACTCTTTAACGGTAGAGAACAAACTGAGGGTTGATGGAGGGAGGTGGGTGGGGGATGGGCTCCATGGGTGATGGGTATAAAGGAGGACACTTGTTATGATGAATCACTGAATTCTACTCCAGAAGCCAATATTGCATTGTAAGTTAACTAAGTAAAATTTAAACTAAAAAAAGAAAGTATTTCTTTTCTTCTATCATTATAAAAGCAATGCACACACACAGCAAAAACAATATGAGAGGAATACATAACAATAACCAGGAAGTACATTTTAGTCTCACCTTCCAGACAGAATGACTCTTACAAATTTTCAACATCACAGATGTCATCACTTTTGCTTATTTCCTTCTAGGTTTTTCTCTTGTGTTTTACAAAGGCATAGCCATAGAATATATACAATTTTGCATCCTTTTCGTGTATCATTATATCACCTATTTTACCCTATTGCTACAGAGCCATTAAACTTACAATTCTTTTAATACAACAGTTATGCTCTATCAAAGAAACACACCACAATTGCTAAACTATGTCCTTAGTGTGACACGTGTGGGTGGTGGTGGTAGTGGTTTTTCTATCATGAATATGGCTGCTATGAACATCTCAGCGCATGTAGCTATTCCCATAATTTAATTACATAAATTCACAGGTAGACCTTTGCTTCAAAAGATATGGCCCTTGCAACATAATTCTAAAATTATTATCAAAAGAACTGAGACAATTTAAGGGATACCAGCAACTACCGGTTTCATTCCCCCCTCCCCCCTTCTCAGGATCAGGTATTAGCACTTTTTTTCTTTCTTTTACTAAAACAATAGGTGAAAGTTTGTTTTATTCAGTCTGGTGGGATGTATGCACGTTTCCAGCACTGACCTGGGGTAGTTGACCTTGAACCTGGACAACTTCTCTGTTACCTCACTGTCGATCAGTTCACAAAATTTTTCTTTCCTCACCCGTATCATCTCAGCTCCCAGGCTCACGAGGATCAAGGGCCGCATGTCATGCTCGTTCTCCGGGAGGAGGATCTGGTGAAGGCCCTGGGGAACAGAAAGTTCCGGAAAGTTTGACCTCAGAGACTGTCCACTTATACCAGCAGATTATCTAGACAGGAAAAACGAGGCCCCAGACAGACGGTGAATCCATCTGGGGTCATTCTGCAAGTGATGGGGAGAAGGTCAGGGCTCTTTCTGCTACATGACATCAAAGGCCTCTGGCTGCTGGGATTAGAAGAGCCTGTAAGGAAGGCACTTCGTCCGTGTCCTACCTCCATGCAGGCTTTCCAACAATCACACTCTTCAGGGTACAGCTTTTCACAAGGTTTCCCCCATGTCCAATCTCAACTCTTGTGCCAAGCCATTTTTCTCTTCCTCATGCAGTGACAGAATTCCAACAACGAGTCTTCCTCTTCTAAATCTTCCCTTCCGCAGCCACCACACCCTCCCTCATCCTCTCTGCAGGTCTCTACTCACATGTCCTCACTGGGCCTCAGTTACCTTCTCTGTCCCTCACAGACCTTGGGGGTTCACTGGCCTCCTCTCGGCAGCTCCGTTACACCTCTGGCTCCCTGACCGTGATGATGATATGACAGCAATATTTACTGAGCATTCGCTACATCCCAGGCCCTCTTGCTGCTGCCGTGGGTACTAACTCATTTGACACCCTCACAGTCCCCCACGAGGTGGGTCCTATTGTTATCCTCATTTTACAGAGGATGCTGCTGAGATTGAGAAACTTGTCCAACATCACACGGCATGGAAGCAATAAAGCTAGCATTTGAGCCCAGGGGATCTGTCTTCAGAGTCCATGCTTTTAACCACTATACTCTGAGGAAACTGAGGCACAAAGAGGTTAAGTAACTTGCCCAAGGACAGAAAGAGGTGGAGGCAGGATTTGAACCCAGTGATCTGTTCAGGGCCCCACTGAGGGCAGCACTGTTGGCAGGTACCCTCATCCACCTGCAACCAATCCCACACACACCAGCTAGTCAGGGCCCTTTTCTGCCTAAGCCCTTCAAATACCTTCCCACAGCACGCAGGATAAAAGAAAACTCCTCATTGTGGCCCCAAGGCCTGGGCTATCTCACCTTTGCCTGGCTCTCCAGCCTGGCCTCATGTCACCCTACCTTGTTTACTCTGTTCCAGCCATGCTACCCTCCCTTCCAGTCCCCTTGACACACCAAGCTCCTTCTGGCCTCAGGTTTTGAGCTTACTCTTCCTTGGTCTGCAACACACTTCCCCCAGGTCGTCCCCAGCTTGTTCTTTTCCCCATTCAGGTCTCAGCTTAAACATCACCTCCTCGGAGCTGGCTTCCTTGATTGTTCCACTTAAGAAGCCTGCCCCACAATCCAGCTTTCTCTTCCATTCCCAACAGCAGTTTGCACTATTTTGTGTGTTTGCTAATTTATCTGTTTATTGTCTGTCCCCAGACTAGATCATAAGCCTATGAGGGCTGGAAGAATGTCAGTTTACTTGCCCACACTGGCATTTTGGGCCATGCTCAAGAACTATCTGCTGAATGAATACTCAAATGGGGTAACAGAACATTCGAATTAGCAGCTCACCCAGCTGAATTTCCTCATTTTCTGATGAGGACACAGATTCAGAGAGGTCAAGTGATTTGCCCAAGGCCACACAGCTGTCTAATTAGAAGCAAAATGAAGATAAGGACCCCCTGACCTTGACCCCAATCTGTCATATCCCTTCTGCCCTGCCCATGGCTCCGGCTTGCCCAATCTGAGGCCTCGGTCTGCCTGTTCCCTGGAGAAGCTGGTTCCCCTACACCTCCTGGCTCAAAACAAAGGCTCTACTCCAGGCCCCAAACTCTGTGTTTCCAAGACTGACCCAGCTTCACACTCCTGCTGCCCACGTTAGGCAAATGTGATCTACATGAATACAGGCACAGCTGTCACCATTCACTCTTCGACAAATGAAGTCAGGGAGAACAGAGTCTTACCAAAGACACATTAGGGAGACATCCACAGGCATTTTCATCAAGAGTCATGGTAACACATATTTGGGGGGGGGGGCTTCTCTGTGCTGGGCCCTGTGTGACGAACGAGGCAGCAGGTCTTTGTTCCGAGCCCTCACCCAAAGCCTTCTAGGCCTTCCTAGAGAATCAAGGCCAAGGCCCCTATTCCAGCACGGCAGGCCCTTGACAACACGGGCCCTGCTGCTCTCGTGCCATATTGCCCCGTCTGCACTGCTGTCACTATCTGCCCAACCAGACGACGCCGTTCTGCCCTCTGGTGCCCTCATTCGGCTTGGGGTGCCCAGCATCCCCAGCTGCTCTGCCTGGAGGTGTGAGGTTCATTCACAGGCCAGGGACTGGCCTCAGGAGCCCCGTGTTCAGTTCTGAGTGCCTTACCTGGAAGCACTAACTGCCCTGAAGGAATGGAGGATGTTCTGACCAAATGAGAAAATAATTAACGGGGCACTGGCACTGTGCCCGGCTCCCGAAATGTTGAATGAAAAACAAAGTGGCATTCTTTAAATATCTAAGGGGCCATCATGTGGCTAGGAAGCTGATTTCTTCTGTTTTGTTCTTGGGGTGGTGGGGGGAGGTTGGGGGAGGAGCTAATTAAACGTTACAGGAGGCAGAGTTTTGCTGAAAAAAAGGAAGAGCTTCCTAAGAGCTTGGAAATATTCCATCAGCCTTGAGGGAGGGCTGTGCCAGGGGCTGGGGCTCCCACCCAGTACTGGCTGGCCTTCCTACCTCTGGACTCCCAGTCCCGTGGGGCAGGAGCATTAAGAGCCCACCACAGCGGGGGGTGACAGGCATGTGAGGGGGACCCTGGAGATGCTGTAACTGAGGAACAGTGGTGAGGGCACGGTGAGGGAGCACCTCTCTGGACTATGACGACCACATACTAGATGATGACCACACATGGGGCTTCCGAAGACAGCCCCTCCCCAGGGAAGGTGGAGGCCCACCTGCTGCCCAGCTCCCACAATGATGAACTCATGGCCAAACTTGTTTCATTCATGCATTCCCCACCCCTCCAACTATTGGATAACTTTTTTTTTTTTAAGTAGGCTCCATGCCCAGCATGGAGCCCAACATGGGGCTTGAATTCATGACCCTGAGATCAAGACCTGAGCTGAGATTAAGAGTTGGGCATTTAACCAACTGAACCATCAGGCACCCCAGATAATTATGTTTTTAATAGACTTTATTTTTTAAAACAATTTTAAACTTAGAAAAACTGAGAAGATAGTACAGAGTTCCCATATAATCCCATACAGTTTCCTCTGTTATTAGCATCTTACATTAGTAGGATACTTTTGCTATGATTAAAGAACCAATATCAATATATTATTATTATTGTTAACTCAGGTCAAGGAGTTATTTAGATTTCCTCTTTTAGCCTAACGTCCTTTTCCTGTTCCATGATCCTATCCAAAACACATATTCATTTATTCTCTTATCTCCTTAGACTCCTCTTGGCTGGGCAGTTTCTCAGACTGACCTTGTTTATGATGACCCTGATAGCTATTTAGGAGTACTGATCAGGAATTTTGAATGACACCCAGTGATTTGGTCCCATGATTAGACTGGGGTTATGGATTATTGGGAAGAGAACCACGGAGGTAAAGTGTCATTCTCATCACATCATACCCCATTTCATCATATTAAGAGACATACTATCAACACACTTTAACTGCAGCTGTTGGCCTTGATCACCTGGCTACAGTGGGGTTTCTCAGGTTCCTCCACCGTAAAGTTACTCTTTTCCCCCCCTTTCCGTACTGTACTCTTTAGAAGGAAGTCACTATGTACAGCCCGCACCTAAGGAGTGGGGTTTATACATCCTCTCCTTTAGGATGTATGTAAATTATCTGGAATTCTTCTGCATGGGAGATTTGTCTCTTCTCCCCTATTTATTAATTTGTTCATTATTTATTCATTATACAGTATGTTCTCAGAGATGTTTACTATATACTTTCAGTTATAATCGAATACTATTTTATTTTGTTGCTCAAATTGTTCAAATTGTTCTAGCTTTAGCTACTGGGAGCTCTTTCAGTTGGCACCTGTGTCCCTTTGATATGCCTGCCTCCATCAATGTAGGGTTTTTTCCCCCAATACTTCCTTACTCCACGGCACTACAAAATGCTCCAGGCTCATCTTGTCTATTCCCTGCCCTAGACCTAGAATCAATCATTTTTCAAGAAGCCCTTGTTTCTCTTATTGAAGAATGGTATTAGAAATCAAGATCCAGAGGAGCCCGGGTGGCTCAGTTGGTTAACCATCTGCCTTCAGCTCAGGTCGTGATCCCAGCGTCCTGGGATTGAGCCCCGCATCGGGCTCCCTGCTCAGTAGAGTCTGCTTCTCCCTCTCCCTCTCATCCTGCTTGTGCTCTCTCTCTCTCTCTCTCTCTGTGTCAAATAAATAAATAAATAAATAAAAATTTTAAAATAAGAAACCAAGATCCAGGTGCTAGGTTTGCTCATTGCTACTGGAGTGTCTTTTCTTTTAGACCCTGTCAGTTGACAGAGCAAAAGATATATGTTGAGACACATATCTCTAAATATCTCCATGTGTAACCATCTGTATTTATATCAAGCTAAAAAGGAGTTCATACAGATGTCTTCAACGAATCCATTACCACATGGATCATTCTAGCCTCCTCCTTGCTTATCTGCAAATTTCTACTCCAATGATGAGAAACCTGGCTGCCGTCATCTGCCATTCAATAACTGAATTGATCCATTTCAGTACACGTGTATTGCAGTATCAGAACTGTCGAGCATACGCCCATGGGTAATGATGTTATCAGCTAGAGTACAGTGCTCATGTGCAGTTCCTTCTGCTTTCAGTCTCAGGGACCCCAGCTGCCTCCAGCGTTAGAGGGTCTCCCACCCTCTTCACTGAGATCGTTTCATATATTTGTAGTATCATTAGATGCTCTTGTCATAGTCTGCATTCCCTCCTGGGATCCCCTGCCTCCTAAATTACTTTTTTTTTTTTTTACAAATTGCATACATTAAGGTTCATTCTTTGTGCTATGACGTTCTGTGAGGGCACCTGGGTGGCTCAGTTGGTTAAGCAACTGCCTTCGGCTCAGGTCATGATCCTGGAGTTCTGGGATCGAGTCCCGCATCAGGCTCCCTGCTCCGTCTGCTTCTCTCTCTGACCCTCCCCCCATCATGTGCTTTCTCTCTCTCTCATTCCCTCTGTCTCAAATAAATAAATAAAATCTAAAAAAATTAAAAAAATAAAGTTCTGAGTCTTGTCAAATGCTTAAGGGTTTGTCTCTTCCATTACAGTATCATACAGAATAATTTTACTCTCCTAAAAATCCTCTGTGCTTTACCTATTTATCCCTCCTCCTGAACTCCAAACCTCTGGTGACCACTGATCACTATCTCTATAGTTATGCCTTTTCCAGAATGTCATATAATTGGAATATACAATACTTAATCTTTTCATATTGGCTTCTTTCACTTAGAATATTCATTTAAGTTTCCTCCATGTAATTTCTTAGCTTGAGAGTTCATTTCTTCTTATTGATGAATTGTTCATTGTTTGGATTTACCAGTTAGTTTATATTCGCTTTTCCATGTAAATTTTTAGAATCACTTTGTCAATATCCACAAAATAACTTTCTGGGATTTTGGCTGGGATTGTGTTGAATCTATACATCAAGTTGGAAAGAACTAACACGTTAACAATAGAAACTTCCAATCCATGAACATAGAATATTTCTCCATTTATTTAAATCTTCTTTGAATTCTTTTATTATAAGTTTTTAAAAGATTTTATTTTAGGGCGCCTGGGTGGCTCAGTTGGTTAAGTTACTGCCTTCAGCTCAGGTCATGATCCTGGAGTCCCGGGATCGAGTCCTGCATCGGGCTCCCTGCTCAGCAGGGAGTCTGCTTCTCCCTCTGACCCTCCCCCTTCTCATGCTCTATCTCATTCTCTCTCTCAAATAAATAAAATCTTAAAAAAAAGATTTTATTTATTTATTTTTATTTAAATAAAATAAAGATTTATTTTATTTATTATACTTATTTAATTTAATTTAATAAATTATTTATTTAATTATTTAGATTTATTTATTTCTTTGAGAGAGAGAGCCCGCATGCAAGCATGGGGGAGGGGCAGAGGGAGAGGGAGAAGCAGACTCCCCGCTGAGCAGGGAGCCTGATGTGGGGCTTGATCCCAAGACCCTGAGACCATGACCTGAGTGGAAGGCAGGTGCTTAACTGACTGAGCCACCCAGAGGCCCCATGAATTCTTTCATTATAATTAACAGTTTTCTGCATGTGGATCCTGAACATACTTTGTTAGATTTATACCTAAGCATTTCATTTTTGGTGCTATTGTAAATGGTATTGTGTTTTTATTTCAAATTCCAATGTTCATTGCCTTATACCCTGTGATCTTGCTATAATAATTTATTCACTTCAGGAGGGTTTTGTTTTGTTTTGTTTTTTGATTCTTTGAAGTTGTCTACATAGACAATCAAACAACTGCAAACAAGACAGCTTTATTTCTTTCTTCCCAAATGTTTTATTTCCTTTTCTTGTCTTAAGGCACTAGTGAGGTCTTCTAGTACAATGTTGAATAAGAGTAGTGAGAGGGTACATCCTTGCCTTGTTCCTGGATTATTTTAAAGCAAGTCCCAGATGTCATATCATTTTATCTGTATTTTGATATGTATCTCCTAAATATAAGGACTCTTAAAAAAACATAACCATGGTACTGTTATCATATCTTTAAAAATCAACAATATTCCTTAATATTACCATATATAGAGTGGGATGTTTTTAAACCTTTCCTGTTATTACTTAACACTCCCGGCCTGCCATGTTACACACTCTATCATGAACAAGGCTCTCTGCACACTCACCACAGTTTCTCCTTCCTCCACAGTGTGGATCTTGATGTAGGCGCCCACAGCAGCCTCTTCAGGGAGATCACCATACTTGGTACTGATCATGGAACATTTAAGTGAATGAGGATTCCTGGATCTGAAATTTGACAGCTTGTTAAAGAGAACTCATCTGTCACATAGCCAGTTCCTGAGGCCCTGAACAGTCAGCCCCCACTCTGCTGTACAGTGAGACCTCACCTCCCTGGAGAACTTACACTGCCCCCAGAAAGTGAGAAAACTCAAATCAAGCTCTGGAAGAGATCATGTCAGGAACTGGAGAAGTTTAATAGCAGGGAGGCTAGCAGAGAAAGAGATAGGACCCCCCCTTTAAACACTTGAAGGCTGTTATGTGGAAGAAGGGGCTGATGATCTCATGCAGCTGAGCCAGACCGGATGGATGAGAAGTCCAGGCTGGCTAAGAGATGCTCAACCTCTAAGTCAGAGCTGTCCGATAATGGAACAGACTGCTTTGAGCTAGAGTAAGCTCTGTGCCCCTGGGGACACAGCAGAGGTTGGGGCTCTCCTTGGCAGAAAAGCAAAGAAGAAATGGCTTTGTTTGTTTATTTGTTTAAAAGACAGGTTTCCTTGGGCAGCCTGTAGATTCTGTACTTTGTTCATGTTGGAATTAATTTTACACAGGTGATCTTGTGCTTTCTTTGGTCTCAGGAGAGGTAGAAGGAAGAGACAGGCTATGCTATCTGGATTAGAGGCAGGGAAAAAATTATTTATTAGCTGAGAATATAGCTGATATATTCACCCAACTCATAAACTCACCCAACACATAAACAAGGCAGCCTACAATTCTCACCCCCCAGGACATGCCCAGCATGGTCTTTATCTTTCATTTCTGGGTCCAACCTGTCTCTTCTTCCTTACAGCAGAGAACCTGGGTCTATTCCATCCCTACCTTCAGAAGAACTGGGACTGGACTTCAAGCACTGGATCCCTTGGAAAGAATACCCATCAGAGGGAATAACAACTCAGAAGTCATGGGATGCTCCTTATGGAGGCCAGCAGGCTAGAAATGTTAATAGGCAAAGGACTTGAGTGCAGTGGTACTTCGGGCAACATGGAGATTGTGACACTGATGTTATTATTAGTATCATTGTGATATTTATTTATTTATTTATTTATTTATTTATTTAAGAGAGAAAGAGAGCATGAGCTGGGTGAGGGGCAGAGGGAGAGCAGACTCCCCGCTGAGCAGGAAGCCCAATATGGGGCTCGATCCCAGGACTCCAGGATCATGACCTGAGCCAAAGGTGGACACTTAAACAACTGAGCCACCCAGGCGGTCCTCATTGTGATATTTTAGTTTTACACTTAATGGGAGGGGGGAAGAGGTGTTATGTTGCTCTGGGTCCAGCCCTGAGCTGCCTTTAGGCAGGTACAGTTGAGTGTCCCTTCCTGCTCCTCAGCCTCTCTGGGTTGAGGCAAAAGCGCAGCCCTCAATGTGCATTCTCATTCCAGCTGTGACAGTCATACCAAATAAAAAGACTGAGCATTAATAAGCTGCTTAGGTGTGAATCCTGGCTTTGCCGCTTCCCACCTGTATGACCTCAAACAAGGAACTTAATCTCTCTCTGTAGCTTGGTTTTCTCACTTGAAAATGGGACTGATAACAGTACTTACCTCATAGAACTCCTGTGAGGATTAAATGAGATAATCCAGGACCAGGAATAGAGTATTCCACAAGTGTTAGCTATAACTACCATTATCTCATTTAATTGCTGGCTTACGACAACACCAAGACTTAACTCCTATTATCTACAGACAAGGGAACTACGGCTTAGAGAGGTCAAGTCCCTGGTGCAAGGACACAGAGCTAAAATAAGTGACCAAGCCAGGACTTGAACCTGGGTTGAACTGACTCCAAAGCCCAGGCTCTTATCTCCTGCCTCCTTTAGATGGGTAGAATTTTCTGAAGAGGCTCAGAGTCAAAAAGATCCAGTGACAGAGTATCAGAGCCAGAAGATCTGCCCCTCCTTCTTCAAATGGATTCCCTGAGAAAGGAAGTAGCTGACGAGCTAAAATGGCTCTGTGGATTACAGGCAGAGAATGCTGCTCCTGGGTCTCAGATCTAGGACTTCTCGAGTTTGCCCTCTGCCTATACCCCAACCTTTGGGGTCGAGCTGTGCCTGCTACCTCTGCCCCCCCCAGTATCCCTGACATTCTGTCCTTTCAAGTTATATCGCCCTTTTCAACCAGAATCTGAACCCTTCTATCTGCCAAGAGCTAAGCTTACTTGATCTTCGGGCCCAACATTTTTGGAAGAGTATTCCCTGAGGTGTTAATCCTCCTACTGAAGCTGGTCCCCTTTGGCTCCCAGGAGTTCTGGAGGTGCTTAAGTTTCAGAAAGCTAAAGTCCTGTACAGGATATGATTTGATCTGAAATTCCTTAAATCTCTCCACAGGAGAAGGTTCTGTTAGAGAAAGCACAGAAAAACACATTAATGGGTCTTTTGAGGTCTGTGCTGATGATGAAAGGTATACCCTACTCACCTGCCTGGCCAGTCTGACCTATGGGGAAATAAAGGAAAATAGAAAACACTGTGTTTTCCATGTATTGTCCCTCTGCTCTGGAGCAGAGCCTTCACATATGTTACATCCACATAAGTGTCACTGGCTCCATTTAAGAAATCAAATGAGCAACAGAGTTTAAGTCACCCAGGGAAGGGCTGAAGCTTGGATTTAACTCAAGTCTACCTGATTTAAAGCTCATGACTTTCCACTAACAGATGATATTCATCTGGGATTGGGGACGGAGGCAGCAGTAAGAGATAAAGGAGTGATGAGCCATAGAACCTTGGACGAGGTAATTTCCTGGAGCCCTCATAGGATTATTATAAGAATTACAGATTAAGGGGCACCTGGGTGGCTCAGTCAGTTAAGCCCCTGACTCTTGATTTCAGCTCAGGTCATGATCTCAAGGTCCTGGGATCAAGCCACACATCGGATTCCGCGCTCAGCACGGAATCTGCTTAAGACTGTCTCTCCCTCTCCCTTGGCCCCTCCCCTCTGTGGGTGCATGTTCTCTCTCTGTCTCTCATAAATAAATAAATCTTTTTTAAAAATAGATCTCCAGTGTTAGAATCAACTGTTAAAATTAATGTTAATCCAAATCCAAAATCTATAAAGAGTAAGCCTAAATTAACACAGCACATATAAAAAGCCCCAGGTGAACATTTTTGGAAGACTTTTTGGTCAATATCTACCATTATTTTAAATGTGCATGACCAGTATGCACTGGATTGATTACTTGATTCAGTAATTCTAAGAATTTATCCAATGTTTCCTTGTACAAGTATACAAAGATAAATACATCATGAAATTTACCACAGCAGGGTAATAGTGAAAAATTGGAAATAACCCAAAATATCTGCAAAAGGTCATTGCTTTAGAGCTAATTATGGCATATACATACAGTAGGATAAAACTCAGCTACTAAGAAACACAGATCTAAAAAAAGAAAGAAAAAGAAACATAGATCTATACTTCTGCTTCCAGCCAAATGGACTAACAGGGACTAGACTTACCCTCCCACCTAAAACTACTAAAAAAACTGAGATAAATGTATGAGGCACTGGGCATCAGGCCATGAAGAACAATCATCCCCGCAAGATAGAAAACAAATGGGGTAAGCCCTACTATTGCCCCAGCTTACTGCCTGGAGGTTTTCTGAGCCATGTTGCAGGGAGAGGGAACACAGGGGGAGCCCAGAACATCACTAATCATAGGGAAATACAAATCAAAACTACAATAAGATGCCACCTCCTATCCATTAGGATGAATATCATGTTTAAAAACCAAATAGAATATAACAAGCACTGGTGAGGATGTGGAAAGATTGGAACATTTGTGCACTGTTGGTGGGAATGTAAAATGGTACAGACCCTATGGAAAATGGTATGGCAATTCCCTAAAAAAATTAAAAATATAATTACCATATGATCCAGTAATATATACCCACTTCTGGGTATGTATTCCAAAGAAAACTGGGTCTCAAAGAGATAACTATACACCCATGCCCATAGTAGTCACTATAGCTAAAATGTGGAAGTTCTCAAGAGTCCATCGACGGATGAATGAACAAAATGTGATATGTACATACAATGGAATATTATTCAGGCTTCAAAAGGAAGGAAATTCTGACACACGCTACAATATGATGAACCTTGAGGACATTATGCAAAGTGAAATAAGCCAATCCCAAAAAGACAAATACTGTATGCTTCCAATAATATGACGTAGAGTAGTCAAAATCATAAAGATAGACAGTGGCGTGGTGGTTGCCAGAGGCTAGGGGGAGGAGGAAATGGCTAGTTACTGTTTAATAGGGATACAGTTTCCATTTTACAAAATGAAAAAAAAGATTAGGAAATGGATGGTGTTGATGGCTGTCCAATATTATGAATATATTTAATACCACTGAACTGTGGGTATAAAAATGGTTAAGATAGTAAATTTTATGCTATGTGTATTTTGCCACAATGAAAAAAAATTGGGTAAAAAATACAGGATGCAGCTTTTTCTTTGGTGGCTTGGCAGCGGAAAAGAGAGAAAAAAGAATTGACATGAGAAGAGAAGGGATATTTCCTGTGCACCTGAGTATAGGCCTGTACACACACAAGCTGATGCAGCCCCCCTTGTAACCTGTGGGATAAAGATAACAAACATCTACCATAGACTGATGCATCCAGTTAGGGTTCTGAGCTTTATATATTCATTTGCTTCATTTCATAACAAGTCCATGAGGTAGGGACTATCTGAGGGAACTGATGGCATGGGGACACGGTCACTTGCCCAGTATCACACAGCTAGTAAGAGAGGGACCCTGGATTCAAAACACAAGCAGTTTGGCTCCGGGGCCTGTGCTCCTAGCCACTACACTACTGTGACAAACCAGACCCAGAGGCTTTAAGTACTCAGTGAGTCATCCAGCTAACCAGGGAGATTCAAACCCAGCTCTGTCAAGCTCCAGGCTCCTTTCCACCCCTCTCCCCAGGAGCACCTGACACAAAGGGAAAGCCTAAAAAGGAAGAGCCGGAGGGTGGGCAGGAGCCTCAGCCAGTGGGGCCATGTGGGCCACGTTTCCACAGCTGCGAAAAGAGGGGATCAAACCAGACATCCTGCTGGGCCTTTCTAGCACTAGACGTCTAAGATTCTATGGGCTGGGAACTGGAAGCCACAGGGCCCAGGCGCCCCCTACTGTGCGCGGCTGCCGGTTACCATTGAGGTGGGTCTTCAGAGGTCTGTTGTCTATCAGCTCCAGATGCTGCCAGATCCACTTGTAGTAGAAAGGCGAGGTCCTGAGGTCTATCAGACGCAGCACTTCACAGCTGCCCTGGAAACATCAAGGGACACAAACAAAAAGGCTAACCCCTGAGGCTCAGGGCAGGCCAGGCTTTGAAGTTAAGCTCTACTGCATCTTACCCCAGTTTACTTGGCTTAATGCAAGTGGTTTCAGGTTTTGTTTGTTTTTTTTTAACACAAATGTTATCTATTCATCACAAGCTCAAACAGCTAAATAAGCATGAGAACTAAATAAATGTTGGCATTGGGGGAAAAAAATCACCATGGAGAATGTTACTGGGACAACTGGTGAAATTGACTATGGACTGTAGATTATATGTTACATCAATGTTAAATTCCCTGATTTGGATAGTTATTCTGCAGTTAATTTCTGACTTTAGAAAAAAATCACTTAAGTATATAGGGGTAAGTGAGTATAATGAATGATATTTAACTCTCAAATGATTCAGGCAGGGAAATATATATAGGAGCAAATGTGGCAAAATGTCAATAATCGGTGAATCTGGATCAAGGTTATACAGGAGTTCTTTGTACTGTTCTTGCAACTTTTCTATAAATTTAAAAACATTCCAAAATTAAAAGTTTAAAAGATACTCAAACCAAACAGAAGGACATAAAGTTAAAACTATTTTATCCTAACACCCAGAAATAACAAGGAGTAGCAGTTTGGTGACTATTATATCAAACTTTTCTCTGTAAACACATAACATAGACAATTTTTCATAAATGAGTCCTTTTCTGTAAAACAGATTCTTGTGACCTCTTTTTAAAAAACTCAATAATACAAGGACACCTGGATGCCTCGGTCAGTTAAGCGTCTGCCTTCAGCTCAGGTCATGATCCCAGGGTTCTAGGATCAAGTCCCAAATCGGGCTCCTTGCTCAGCGGGGAGTTTGCTTCCCTCCTCCCCCTCCCCCTGCTCATGCTCTCCCTCTCTCTGATAAATAAAATCTTTAAAAAATAAAAGTGAAAAAATAAAACTCAATAATACATCAACGGCATCATTTCACGCCAAGTAACATGGTTCTACATTATTGTTTTTAATGACTGCATATTATTCTATGTATGCCATAACTAGTTGATCAAAAGAAGTCAGACACAGAGCACATTCTGTGTGATTCCATTTATATGAAGTGCAAGAATAGGCAAAAGTAATCTAACAAAGTCAGAAGAGTGGCTCCCTTTGGTTTGGGGGGGTGAATTTTGTCTGGGAGAGGGAACAAGGGAGCCTTCTGGGGTGCTAGAAATGATCTCTACCTTGATTTGGGTGATGCTTACACAGGTGTATACCTATGTAACAATTCACGAAGCTGTAAATTTTAGATCTGAGTTCTTTACTGCACACATGTTACACCCCAAGAAAATATTTTTGAAGATTAATATTCAGTTGTTTCTAATTTGTCATTATTATATGTATATAACTCTGATTTTGTTCAAGACAACAAAACCCCATTTATAAAACTCACCACCTTCCCAAACTCTCCTGCAGTGGGGGTGGCAGTGACCCACTTCCAGCTCATGACATATAACTGGAAGACTGATGGATAAAACCCCCAGGAAAAATATGGTTGTCCTTCCCCTTTACCTCTGCCTGAAACTCAGATGTGATGGCCAGAGGTGGAACAGTCATGTTGTGACCACTAGGATGAAAGCTATAAGCTGTGGATGATGAGGGGAGAAGCTAGAAGGAGACTGGGGTCTTGAAGACTTCCTCCAACAGCTTTCTAGCCCTGGATTGCTTAATTCTAGGCTCTCTACTGCAAGACAAAAATTACTATTCACTGAGCCACTGCAGTTGGGTTTCTATGACAGCAACTTTAAGTGATAATCTTGTCACACGTCTTAATGCCTAGAGTGGTCATTAAGGCAGTTCACAAATACTCAAGTTCTCCCCGCGCCCAAGCATAAGGCAGGATTGTATTTTCCCTTTGAATCAGATGTGGCCTTCTTACTTGCTTTGGCCACTTTCCTTAGCAAAGTGACTTCTGATCATCTGAGTGGGAACTTTAAAAGCCAGTGTTTGATTCTCAACGTTCCCTTCCCCTGTCATATTGACCATGGAAGCATAGGTGACGATAGTTTCCAGTGGCCTGGGTCCCCTGAGGGACCATGAAAAGCAAGGCCTCCTGCTGATCTGCTGTGATCAAGTAGTGGCACGAAGGAATGCATCTTTGTTAGTTAATCCACTGAGATTTGAGGATTGCTTATAATTGCAGTATTTTTTTAAAGATTTTATTTATTTATCTGACAGAGACACAGCGAGAGAGGGAACACAAGCAGGGGGAGCGGGAGAGGGAGAAGCAGGCTTCCCGCCGAGCAGGGAGCCCCACGCGGGGCTCGATCCTAGGACCCTGGGATCATGACCTGAGCCGAAGGCAGATGCTTAACGACTGGGCCACCCAGGCACCCCTATAATTGCAGTATTTAACCTAGTTTATCCTAATATAATACCCATGTTTGACTATCCCCTTGGGATTGTTTGCTACAGGTATGTATGTTTTCAATTTCAATACACATTGCCCAGCTGCCTTCCAGAAATGTTAGCTTACGCTCTCTCCAGCAGTGCATAACAGAGCCTGTTATATCTTTGTGTTACATTGAAAACCGAGCTTTCACAATTCTTTTAATCTTTCCTAATCTGATAGGAAAGAAAGATATGCCACTTTTTCTTATTTATTTTGTATCTTTATAAAATCTTACCCTTTTTTAGTAGGAACTATAAGAGACATGTTATAGTTAAGGTTCAAGACCATTTACTGTTGAAGAGGAAGGAGAAGGGATCAAACATTTAATAAGCCCTTATTCTATGCCAGGTGTTGGGCTTGGAGGGTTAGTCAACATTCATGCAACATTTATCAACAAGGAACCTGGTGCCAGAGGAACACAGGTGAACATTTTCCTCTCAGAAAATCTCTCGTGGGTCTTTAATCCCATCTGCATCTCTGTAGAAAACAATTTCACCATGGGCCCCTAAATGATAAATTGTTCGAAATGAGTTGATTGTGGGTATTAACTATGTTTTCTATGCCACCAGGAAATTGCCTTCCCTAACTTTCCCGGGTCCCCAGGACACGCAGGACACCCAAGCCACTCGCTGCTGATATCGCCTTCTAGTGGCCACATCCGTGAACTACAGGAGCCGGATGACCCAGGCTCTTTTTTTTTTTATTTTAAGATTTTATTTATTTATTTGACTGAGAGAGGGCGCACGAGCGGGAGGAGCAGCAGAGGGAGAGGGAGAAGCAGGATCCCCGCAGAGCGGGCGGAGCCCGATGTGGGACTCGATCCCAGAACCCCGGCATCATGACCTGAACTGAAGGCAGATGCTTAACCAGCTGAGCCACCCCGGCGCCCAAAGACCCAGTCTCCTTAGATAAATACTCCCAATAGCCAGCCTGGTGGGAAATAAAAATGGGAGAAAAAAGCAGTCCCTTTAAAAGGGGCAGGTGCTCTTCAACTCCAGCCAGAGGGAGCTGCATCACAATACAGCCTGGTGTTGCCTGATCCTCTGAATATTCAAAAGAAGCCAGAAATCCAAAATTTTATTTACAATCTTCACAATAACGATTAAATCAGTTTTCAATAAAACACTGTAAAGGACAAATCCAACTCACCTACTAGCCAGAATGCCCCCTCCACACACACACCTGCTGTCACTTTGTGACATTGTATTATTTTTCTCAGAAAGAACTTCAAGGGCGCCTGCCTTAGATTCACCAGCTGTGCTTATTCAAATGCAGATTGCCGGAGTTAATGAACGAGACTCTGGGGTGAGACAGAAATTTGCCTTTTTAAGAAGCCCCCTAAGTGTTCTTTATGCTTACTCACATCTGAAAAACTCTTCCTTTAAATCAGAGTTCTCCAATTTTCGTACACATCAGAATCACCTGGAAGGCTTATCAAAACAGTTTTGGATGTTGAACAGCTCTTGCGTAGGCCTGAGAATCTGTACTTTTAGTGAGTTCCCAGCTGAAACGGATTGATGCTGCTGATCCAGCAACAACACTCAGAACCACTGAATTCGAGGATGAATATGAACTGAGTAAGTCTGTGCTAGACTCATCCTTACAGACTTTATGAGGTAAGTAGTCCCACTTCGCCGACAAAGAAGTGGAGGCTAAAACAGACTGAGAACTTTCTGCTGGTCAAGATGTAATCCTGCTGATTAAAGCAAGTCTTGAATTTTGATCCCTCACCACCCCTGCCCCCAGTCTTCCCTGGCTATGTAGTATAGGCGAGGCTCTCCCCGCTCTCCTCACGTGGCCATCAGGATTCTCCAAACTTGCCACACTATTCCCGGTGGCTGCCAAGGGCCTCATCCTCATCTGCACCATCCTCGGGCTCAGATCCTGTGCATCCAGTCCCTTAGAGGGTAGAGGCTGGAAGCCAGATATTCCCAAACATCTCCCAAACTGCTTGGCAGCTAAGGAGGTGATTTGGGTTCCCTTGCCCGGATGCACTTGGGCAAGGTCAGGTTTTGGATGGCAGGACCTCCAGTGTGCTCGTGGAAGCAGTGGCTAGAGACGTGGCTTCCTGAACTTGGCAGGATCAGGAGCACCCGTGACTGTCCAGTCTGGACTTGGATTTGGAATCATTTGGGAATCATCTTCAGCCTAAGGTCTATTCCTTCAGGCCTCTCCATCACCTGTAAGTCTGTTAGCCATTCAGCCTCCTCCAATAACTCCCTTTCTGCTTACAGCTAGCTAGTCTTGACTCCCTTCTCTGGGACCGAACCCAAGATAACAGCACAAACACCCACCTGTTAAGTTTAATAATTGGCTCTCTGGGAAAAGGAATACACGTCTATAAATCTTACTCCTACAAAGGGTGTGCTGCACAACAAACAAAACAAACTATACTCTTACTCAAAGTTCCACAGAGACAAGTGATTCTCACAGAATGCTGTTGCGGACTCTGGCTGAGTTCTTATAACCATGGCCAATCTATAGTCACAATTCAACCATGATTGGAGAAATGAAGTTGCATCCAAACCACTCTTTTCCCAATAAATTTAATATTATTAAGTCTGGTTTGTAATCTACTGGCAAACTACTTCTCACCTTTGTATAAACTATATTCATTAACCGAAACCCCCTCTAGCTTTAGCACTATGTATATTGGAACTTGGCATGTTTATCAGTGATGTAACTCCTATGATGAATCTATGATGAATACTGTTTAAATACTGGAAAAACATTTCTGTAATTTTCTTCTCTTTACAATGTGATGGCTACTGACCCAGCCCACTTTTTAAATTTAATCTGCATTATAAACATTTTCTCTATAGCTTTCTTAAGACAATCAGCAAAGCCATATATCAAAACCTGACTCAGAGTGTCTGCTGGTTTCCACTGTCCTGCTGGGGCCAATTTTCAGCTACCAATGTGAAGTCATTGCCTGTGGAGGTGGGAAGAGACGTGCACAATTGTACAGTACTTCCACCAGATAGATAAAACAGACATAAATAAACTCCAGAGCACAGATAATAGTAAAATGCAGTAACGTCATGAGGAAATGATGAATTTTCATTATTTGCTATCCTTGTTTTCCATATATTTAATTATAGGTTTATATAATTTAATTTTTAGTAATTACTGTGTTTATTGTCTTGCAAAATTCCCGAAAACTTAATCAGCTCTCATAGGCCAGTAAGAACCAACTCCAGCATATAACCAATCTTGGCCTTCCTTTTGTCTAATGGTCCAACACTTCAAGGCTCAACCCCTCACCTTCTCCAGGAAGCCTTCCTTAAAGCCCCCAGCCTTTGGAGAGGTCTCCCTCCTAAATCCTTGTAAACTTAAAGAGTTTGCACTAATCACTTGGTAGCTAGCCTGGATGACTTTGTCTCTGCTCAGAATCTAGTGGAAGAGAGATATAAGGAGAGAGAAGCAGTCTTTGCCATTCTCAGATCCCTCCAGAGCATGAACCAAACTTGGCAAAAAATAAACAAATGTCTGGTGGCTTAATAGGAGCAACAGCTACATGGGAGATACTAAAAGTTTGGAGACAGAATCCTGGCTTTGCCACTTACTAGATGGGTGGCCTTTCCTAAGGTGTCTTAACTTCAACTTCCTCATCTGTAAATGTGGAATAATAATATCTTCCTGATAGAGCTATAGCAAAGATTTATGGTGAAATTGTACTATGTACACAGTTCACCAAAGCACTGCTTGAAATAGCAAAAGATGGGGGCGACCAATCCATCAATAGGAACTGGTTAGATAAATTCCAGTATAATCATATAGTAAAACACAGCACAAGTGGTAAAAGAAAAAAAAAATAGAGTGGGTTCTTTATGGACTGATACAGAACAATCTATGGAAATACTCTTGAAACAGCAAAGTGCAGAACAGCCTGCGTAGCATGACACCATTTATAAAAACAAGGAAAAAACATACAAACACATTTGCCTTTATATACAAAGAACAGATGCAGGACAGACACAGAAGAAAGTGGTGACAGTGACTGTCCCCAAGGAGGAACACTGGGTGGCAGGGGGAAGAAGTGAGAGGGAGACATTTCTCTTTTGAACCTTTTAAAATTCGAACCATGTGCAAATAAACCAAAACAATTAACAACACTAGTAGAACCCCTGGAACAGGGGCAAAGGGTCTCAAAAACATGGCGGTTCTCACGATGATCATGAAAACTACATTGGGGTTGAGCAGAGTCCACAACAGACAGAAGGGTCGACTCAAATGGCAAATCCCAGCCCCTGAGAAGAGCTTTGGAGTCAGACAGTCCTGAGCTGAACCCGGCTTCTGCCCCTCATCAACTGTGTGACCTTGGACAAGCTGCTTAACCTAGTGCCTCAGTTTTCACCTCTGTCAAATGGGAATAATGGCAGTACCGGCCTGAGCTGGGCTTCTGTGAGGCCGAAATGACACAAAGCACATGGAGCACACAACCTGGGACATGGTTAAGTGCTCAATAAATGTCAGACTCCCTTTTCATTATCAACCAACAGAGAAGTTGGCACAGGACATAAAACAATTCACAAAAGATGAAATTTGGGTAGTAAACAAACATGATGAATCTCACCGGTAATGAGGAAAAATGTAAATTAAATCCTCAATGAGGTAGCAGTTGCCATCTATGAAATTAGGTAAATTTTGAGGGAATGACAGGCAAACCTGGCAGAGGTGTGTGGCGCTGGCAAATGTGCACACTGCTGGAAGCTAGATAAAGTGGATCCTTCTGGACAGCAACTTGTTCCAAAATCCATAAACATGATGATACCAAGCAATTCCGCTTTTGTTTTTTATTCATTTTTGAGAGACAGAGCATGAGCACAAGCAGGGGGAGGGGCAGAGGGAGAAGCTGAGCAGGGAGCCCGATGCAGGACTCCATCCCAGGACCCTGAGATCATGACCTGAGCTAAAGGCAGACGCTTAACCAACTGAGCTACCCAGGCACCCAAGCAATTAATTCCACTTCTGAAAATCTATTCTGAGGCGATAAGTTCATGGGTGATTTCTTCCCTCTTTCCAGAACTATGTTTTATAAAGTGGTCATATCATGTCTATAATTTAAAGATTGTAATTTTATTTTTTTTAAGATTTTATTTATTTATTTGAGGGAGAGAGAGCACAAGCAGGGGGAGGGATGGGGGAGAGGGAGAAGCAGACTCTTCACTGATCAGGGAGCCCAGTGAGGGACTGGATCCCAGGACCCTGAGATCATGACCTGAGCCAAAGGCAGACGCCTAACCGACTGAGCCACCCAGGCATCCCTAAAGATTATAATTTTAAAAACTGATCTGGCATCATTAAGACTCAAGGGCCAAATGTATAATTTAAATATGTATCTGTATGTAAATAAGCATGTATATGAGCTCAAGGAGTGGGTACCCCTGTGGCCCTCTTTCTAATTAACAGTGTGTCTCAAAGTTCACGGCAACCCTCTGAGGGAGGGAGGCCAAACTGTGTGGTATGCCTTTTACAGCTGGAACATGGACGCTCAGGAAATGAAGTGCTGCAGAACAGGGCTCAGCCCCACCTGTGTGGCCACAGGACATTATGCTAGGCATGCCTTCCCGGCTTCCACCCCCCCATCCAGGGCCTCTCACCTTGCTGACAAACATGATGGAAGATGATTCTACAAAGTCTTTTGAGATCAGCTGTCCGTACGAGAACTTCTCCACCTTCCCCAGGGTTACGAGCTTCCAGAGCTTCTCATCAGACAACGACTCAAACAGATCCATCTTCCTGAGGGGAAAATCCTGTTAGAATTCATCGCCCTCCATCACAGAAGGTGCCCAGCTCTCAGCAATTTCCAGAAAGGGAACATGTCGTCTTGCTCTTGCAAATGGCTGAGGTGGAGGATTTTACTCACCCTCCAGTTGCCTCAGCTGGCCTGTGGCACCCCCTCCAGCACACCCCTCTACTGCTCCTGAGTCCAGTGCTATGCGCCTCTCACTTCCACTCTGCCCTCCAGGGGCTTCTTCCTGGCTCCTTCCCTCAACCCTGTGCTCACTAGGCTAGTCTCATTCCAAGCAACTCTGAGAGTTCCTCACTTGAACTCACCTGCTCTTCTGCCCCCCATCCCAGCTCTCCTGCCCCTCCCTTTGGTTTGGGCAGCTCACTCCAGCCTCCTCCAGCCTGTTAGCTTCAAAGACTCAGGCCTGTGCCTGATGAATGGGGGCCATCTGGACTCCCCTCTTTTTGCCTTTGTTCCCTATGACTGAAGGCCCACCCTGCAGTGCCCACCCCGTCCCCTGAGCTCAGGCGCCACCACTCAGTAGCTTGCCTTCCCTCACATGCAGCCCCACAGGGCTGCTAACAATCGTCTCATATTTTTTCAGCTCCCATAGATCACGGAGCCCAGAACTCTGGTGACTCAGGGCACTGAGCTCCGTCCAGGGCACTAAGGGGGAACAAGGTCGGTGCCATGTCCAAAGGATGAGGGTCTGGAGACACAGGAAGGGAAAGCAGGGTCGCCACAGAGGCAACACCACTGGGCCACACGCTTCCTGGGATCATCTCATTCAATCCTTATAATGATTTGGGAGAGATGAATCATTATCCCCATTTTACAGAGCAGGAGACTCAACTCAGAGAAGGGAGGTGACCCATTTAGGGTCACACAGTTGATAAGCCCAAGAGCTGAGATTGCAGCTCAGCCCCAATTTTCCACTGTGTGAAAACAGGAAGTGCTCCCCTGCAGGACTAAGTCCGCCCTTTGCAGGCCCCAGTCCCCTCTTACAGTTCCTACTCTCGCCACTCCCCCACGCTACCCTACAGGGTAGCCCTCTGCCACCACACTGCTCTAGAGCTGCACAACCCTACAACCTTTATTTTCAGGGCCGGTACAGATACTTCATCTGATTTCCATTCTTTTCCTAAAGGTGAGTAACTCGAAAGGATACAATGCGCCCCTGCATGTGCCTGGCACAATGACAATGTGGGGATTACCATGACGAAAGGGCCACTCTGCCCTCACAACCATAAGTGCTTCCTGCCTGATGGACAAATAAACTGTAAAGGAGGTACTATGTAATCATGAATCACAGTTTGGCTGGGACTTTAAAGAAACATGGGGTGTGATAGAAGCACTGGGGGGGCACTCTCTCTATTCTGGAGTGATGGGGTTGGTTAGTGAGGTGGGGCGGTGAAGCCCAGAGACTTCTGAATTTAACATTCTGGGTACATCACCACCCCGAGGTTTGGTTTCCTTACCTGTCAACTAGACAGAGCAAGAGAAACAATGTCATGGGATTGAATGAGAGAAGTTAAGAGCCCTGGTACAAAGGGCTGAGTACATATTAGCTATTCTATTAGTACCATCCCACAAGGAAGGGATGTTTGAGCTGAGACCTGAGGGTCTAGTAGGAGTTTGCTAGACGGAGAAGTCAGGTGGGAGGTGTCTCCCATCTCAAGAGCATTCCAGGCAGAGAGCAGGACCTACTGTTTCCTACTGGGCCTACGACAGTTGGGCACCTAATAAACACACAGGGGGAAGATGTTGGCTGATGATGGAGGCACCTAAAAAATTCAAATCGATGCTGAGCGTCCTTTTGGAATTCTTGGTCCAGCTTATTCGCAAGGAAATCTTCTCTGTCGACAACCAGGAGTTCTGTTTCTTCCATACAGACCACAGTGGCCCTCCTTAGTGACGGAGTCAGAACGCCCAATTCCTGTTGGGTAGACACAGGCAAAGGCAAGTAAGAGGCTACTTCTGGCTTTCTGCTTGCAGCCTTGCCCACTTTTTCCTGCTTCCATCAGCCCCCAGAAATCCCTGCTCCCCAGACTGCAGACTCCCCAGCTGGCCCTGTGCTCCTGCTCATTCCCCATCTCTGGCGGCCCATCCCTTCCTCTTAATATGCTGCCTGTGGAAAAAACAAGCAACAGGCTTGACCAGACCAGAGAGAGGAAGCCGGAGGGGCCTCAATGAGGCGTCACTGCATCTCTGCGGGGGTTATACAGGGAACACATTCCTTAAACATCACAGACCAAGGAGCCAGCCTTGGACACCAGCTGGTCCAGTCAATTGGCCTGTGACAGGAAAGGGTGCTGGGAGCCACAACAGGGCAGTGACTTACCCATAGGAGAAGGCAGGACTGGGCCTGGGTGTTCTAGCTGGAGCCCTGTCGAGCCCCCACGCCTGCCCCCAGCAAAGCAGACCTTGCCCTGCGCTTACCCCAAAACAGTCGCCCTTATGCAACAATATGGGGTGGGTGTCCAGGAAGGCGCTGCTGCCATCATCATCCTCAGTCACTGCGACGGTGCCCAGGTAGATGAAATAAAAGCTGTTGCCCCTCTGCCCCTTCTTGACAATCACGCGCCTGCGACCAAACCTGAGAAAAGACCGAGGCCAGCAGGTCTGATAGCAGCAGGGCACTGCTGTGCTCTCTGCTCTGGAGCATGAAGGCACAGACTGGGACAAGAAGGGACCTCACAACAGCCCAGCCCCAGCCCCATCAAGCTCAACATCTTCATTAACATCCCCCTAGTTGCACGCCTCCATCAGACTGAGGCTTCCTGAGAGCAGAACCTTCGTCGATCTGCTTTGGCACACAGGACATGCTCAGTGAACAGCAACTGAGTAAATGAATGACCAAATCCTGGAAGTAATGGCTCAGTAGCTAAATTATGGAGACCAGGATCTAAGTCCTGATTCTGCTGCAAGCTGCATGGCAGTGGGCACTCATATTCTCTCTCTGACCCTTAGGGTCTCTTGTCTATAAAATACAGATGAACACGCCTAGAAAAAAAATAGATAAATAGTCTTCTAATACCCGAGAGCTCACTACATAATTGGGAACCGTTAGGGTAGAGGTGCCCAGGTCCAGAGCAAACTGGGAATTAGTTCTTAAGCTCCGAGGGGAAAGATTTCTGCACTTCAAATGTAAGTTCAAATTTGACTTCTTTCAATATTCATTTGTTTCCTTCCTTCATTCAATTAGTTAAATAAATACCAACTGTGTCTATCAGGCAGAGCGAGAAAGGACAGATTTTGTCCTGAAAATTATGGTCAAGTACAGGGACTAAATAAGGTTTAAAAATGCTTTAAGAGAGGGAAGCACAGGTGAATTCAGAAGCATGGAGAAAGGGCACTTAACCAGCTTAGGAAAGGGAGAGCAGGCTCCAGGATAATGTCTGGAGTCTTCCAGGTAGACAGAGAGATGGAAGAGTGTTCCAGGCAGAGGGACCACCACGTCCAAAGGTACAGAGGCGCCTGGAAGCATGGTGCCTTCAAAGGAATAGCAGTAAGCTCCATTAGAAAGGAAAACAGAAGACAGGGAGGTCAGTGGGATAGTGGGAGAGAAATTTGGCTAGGTCCAATCACAAGACACTTCAAACACTGGGCTAACTTTGGATTTTACCCAGAAGGTAATGGGGAACACAAAAGTCTGGAAAGAAGAGATGGCCCAGATGACAATGACTAGATGGGAGAAGACAGGCACATTCAGCTGGGAAATGAGACTTTGGGGAGCACAGCTAGAGCTCATCCAAGTCCAGACTCCTGGAGCTGGAGCTGGAAAGACCCTCAGGAACTGTCTAGCTGAATCCACATGACGAGATGAGGGAAGTGGGAGCTAAGGAGCCCCAGGCTTGCTGAAGGCACACAGTGAGTCACACTTGAGTCAGGACGAGGCCCCAAATCTCCTGTAGCAGACATCTGTGGCTTTTGTTGTCAAGCGTCGGGTCACCTTTCCCACCAGCTGCACCCTGACCTTACTTTGGGGGAAACACCTTTTCTTGACTCTCAGACAATCCGTCATCTTGCTGCCACCAGAGAGAGAGTCTGGAGGAGAAGGTGGTTTATGAGAATGGAGTGTGAGGAGGTGGAGAGAGACAGACAGATACTGGGTCCTGAGAACACTGAGTCTCCTGAATCCGGCTGAGCTGGAAGCTGGAAAACTATCCCAGGACTTTTCAGATACTTGGGCCACTCTTGCATTCCCTACAGCTAGATTTTCTGTCCCTTGTGACTGAAAGAATCCTGTGTAATCTGCTCATTTCCAGTCCCAGAAATAATCAACTAGCTGAAGAGGGCTTTAACAATCACCACCCCTTCATCTTCACATAAACCCATAAAATCTGTATCAGTATCCTCATTACACGGATGAGGATACTGAGGCCCAGCAAGGTTAAGTGGCTTGCCTGAGGTCACACCTCAGAGTGGCAGATGCAGCATCACATTCCAGAGCTTCTACCCCAATGATTCTTTTTCTTTGCTTGACACCATCCTGCCTGCTATGGAATCTTACTTTAAGACGGCAGTGACTTGCTCTTCTTTACTGGGCTAGACACAAAGCAGATAGTTCCCTCTACCTGGAATGTTCTTGTCTATACTTCCACTTGTCATATATATGTATTCCAATGCCACCTCTTCTGTAAATTTCCTTTGGCCAAGCCAGCTGGAGGGTTCCCTCCTCTCTCAGGCTTAATGCCTTTAAACAGATCCTGCACAGGTCATAACAGGCCTTAATCTATAGCTAGTTGTGATTATGGGACCTGGGACCTCCTTGAAGGGGCACAGACTGATAGTGTCCTTATAGCCTAGATTTATAAGATAGGCCTTACCTCAAATATTCTGCTAGGCTGCCTTTCTTAAGCCACTGAAATGTCCAAGAAATGGCAATATTTCCACACACACATCTTAGACTTCTCTAATACAAGGTATTTATATGGTGCTTTTTGTGTCATGGACCCTTTGACAATCTAGTGAAGCCTTCACAGAATAATGTTTTAAATATATAAAATAGGGGTGCTTGGGTGGCTCAATCAATCATCTTCTTTCCCCTCAGGTCATGATCTCAGGGTCCTGGGATCAAGCCCTGCATGGGGGGGGGTCCCCACTCAGCAGGGAGTCTGCTTCTCCCACTCCCTCTGCTCCTCCCCCCTGCTCATATTCTCTCTCTCAAATAAATAAATAAAAATCTTTTAAAAAATGTTTTTTCAATAAATAAGTATATATATAAAATAAAATACAGCAGAAAGAGCTAATAATTGCCTTTTAAAACCCAAACTGTGGAGGCACCTGGGTGGCTCAGTCAGTTAAGAGTTTGACTCTGAGATCATGACCTGAGCCAAAATCAGGAGTCAGACTCTTAACTGACTGAGCTCTGTGCTCAGCGGGGAATCTGCTTCAGATTCTCTCCCTCTGCCCCTTCCCCCTTTGCCCCCTCATGCCCCCTCATGCTCGCACACCCTCTCTCTGTAAAATAAATAAATAAGTCTTTATTTTTTTAAAGATTTTATTTATTCATTTGCGACAGAGAGATACAGAGAGAGAACACAAGCAGGGGAGAGCAGCAGAGCGAGAGGGAGAAACAGGCTCCCCACTGAGCAGGGAGCCCGATGCGGGACTCGATCCCAGGACGCTGGGATCATGACCTGAGCCGAAGGCAGATGTGTAACCATCTGAGCTACCCAGGTGCCCCAATAAATAAGTCTTTAGAAAAAAAATCCAATTGTGGTATAGCAATATATGTGCATCTTTATTAAGGCCCTGAATAACAAGATCGAGCAGCAGATCTAATTACTACCATAATTTCAAAGCTGTGATGAATATAAATTATTTTTTGAGAAACGTGCAACAACATGAATGTGTAATCTTGGTGATTTCTTTCGGTGAAAAAGTCACAGGAATAGCTAATACTGGTTCATTACCTACATCTGCAATTAAAGGAAATGATAAATTTTAGTTAGAGGTTAACAAAAACAGATATAAGTTTTTTCTTATCCAAGTTCACAGACCCTTGCCCTAGTTCCTATCTGGACAAAGTACAATCACCTGTGACCCGCTGTGGCTTTTCAGGCTTGGATGTGAGTCTCAGCTCTACCCCCATTACTTGGGTGACAGAGTATGAGTCATTCTTACCCTCTGAGCCTCTGCTTCCTCATCTGAAAAAGGAGGGAATTGGACCAGATCCTTTCAGAGGATTCCTATCAGAGCCTTTCCAGATCCAGTGGCTCCTAAATTCTGGGGAGACTAGCAATAAAGGAAGGAAACCAAGTGTGCTACAAGTATAACAAGGAGAACTCGAGTGAACTGACAGATAGCTTTTCATGGCTGATGCGCCACGGAGACACCAGCAGACCTGCCACGGCCTCATCAGGCAGGCTCTTCCTGTCCAGCCTGTCCCAGCTCAGGTGCCAAGGGGTGTGCCCCTCACTGACCTTTCAAAGCGCATGACTCTGGCCAGGAGCAGCTGCAGGGGCTCTGAGTAGTTTCGGTAGCTGTCCAGGACCTGCAGGAGGTTACAGAGGGTCTGGATCTCAGACTCTGTCCTCCAGGAAGGCAGCTTCTGTGCGATATGCATGGCTTTTGGAGGAAAGTGACCCTGGGGAGAGAGGACCAGAGTGATACGCAAGACCCAGCAGTTTCCCCTGGGGGCCACTCCCCGTACAATAGTGGCTCACATATACTGAGCACTTACTGCACACCTGGCATTAGGATACGCATCTTACATACACCATCTCACTGCATCTTTGCCCAGCCCGAGAAGTGACACAATTATGATTCCCATTTGACAGATGAAGACACTCAGGCAGAATGATAACCTAGATCTGCTACGTGCCAAGACCCACATTCCCACCTCCTGACCATACTGCCTTTGCTGTTCACTGACCACCCCGAGTCAATAGAGGGCTCCCTGGGCTCCAGGGGCCCCTCAGAATATGTTCACTGCAGTCAGGGGAGACCTCCCTTGCCTCAGCCTATATCTTGGCATGCTACAGGACACTAAGAAATAAACAGAATCTACAGAAACCAGGTCCTGGTGAACCAGGACTCATGGACAAGTGGGCAGACAGATCCATCCATTCAGCCACCACTCCCACCTGCTGGGAAAATGGTACTTGAGTTGTTAACACCCTTACTGGCTGCCCATCTCACTTAGGATAAAATCTTAATTCTGTACCCCAGCCTAGGGGTCCCACATGGTCTGACTCCTTTCCTCCCTATCCCCCACAACCCCACCTCCTGCCTCTCTCCTTCATTCTCTAGTCTCTAACCTTCTACCCATCTCTTGCAGGTGCCAAGCTCACTTCTGTCCTGCAGTCTTTGCTTGGCTGTTTCCTCTGCCTGGAATGTTCTTTCCCTGCATTTTCACATGGATATGACTGCTTCCTCCCCTTCATTCAGTTCTTAGCTCCTATGTTCCCACATCCTCAGGGAGTCCCTACTGGATCATTTGACCCAAAATACTAGGCCCCTTCCTAGCAGTCTGTAGTCTCTGAATCATTTTTACAAAGCAATTCATACTTTCTGAAAAGAACTTATTCTTTTTTTTTTTTAAGATTTTACTTATTTAGGGGTGCCTGGGTGGCTCAGTTGTTAAGTATCTGCCTTTGGCTCAGGTCATGATCCCAGGATCCTGGGATAGAGGCCCACACCGGGCTCTCTGCTCAGTGGGAAGCCTGCTTCTCTCTCTCCCACTCCCCCTGCTTCTGTTCCCTCTCGCTGTGTCTCTCACTGTCAAAAAAAAAAAAAAAAAAAAAAGATTTTACTTATTTAGGGTGCCTAGGTGGCTCAGTCATTAACTGTCTGCCTTAGGCTCAGATCATGATCCCAGAGTCCTGGGATCGAGCTCCATATTGGGCTCCCCGCTCCTCAGGAAGCCTGCTTCTCCCTCTCCCACTCCCTCTGCTTGTGTTCCCTCTCTCGCTGTGTCTCTCTCTGTCAAATAAATAAATAAAATCTTAAAAAAAAATTTACTTATTTATTTGACAGAGAGAGCGCATATACACACACATGCACATATGAGTGAGTGGGGGGTAGGGCAGATGGAGAGTGAGAAGCAGACTCCCCACTGAGCAGGGAGCTCCACGTGGGACTCCCTCCCAGGACCCTGGGATCATGACCTGAGCCGAAGACAGATGCTTAATGACAGAGCCACCCAGGCGCCCCTCTTTTTTGTTAATGTGTATATTATCTAACATTTCCCCATCCTACACACACACACACACACACACACACACACACCTCTCTCTCTCTCTCTCTCACTCTAGAACTGCATTTCCAGTATGGCAGCCATTTGCCACATGTGGCTATTGAAATTTAAATTAAATTAGATAAAAAAATAAGTTCCGGGGCACCTGGGCGGCTCATTTGGTTAAGCGTCTGCCTTCGGCTCTGGTCATAATCTCAGGGTCCTGGGATCAAGCCCCGCATTGGGCTCCCTGCTCTGCGAGGAGCCTGCTTCTCCCTCTCCCTCTGCCTGCCACTTGCCTGGCTTGTGCTCTCTCTTTCTGTCAAATAAATAAATAAAATCTTTAAAAAAATAAGTTTCTGGGGCGCCTGGGTGGCTCAGTCATTAAGTGTCTGCCTTGGGCTCAGGTCTTGATCCCAGGGTCCTGGGATGGAGCCCCACATCAGGCTCCCTGCTCAGCGGGAAGCCTGCTTCTCCCTCTCCCACTCCCCCTGCTTGTGTTCTCTCTCTCGCTGTGTCTCTGTCAAATAATGAAATCTGAAAAGAAAGAAAAAAATAGTTCTTCAGTCACACTAGCCACAAGTGCAACCCGTGTCTGCTGGCTACTATGGACAACACAGACAATTGAACATTTCCATTATCTCAGAAAGTTTTATTGGACAAAGGTGTTCTAGAATATAAACCACAATATATACACAATAGTGGCTTCATCTATCTTATTCACCCCACTCTAGAATAACCTCACATGTAACGGGCACTCAACAAAATAAAAGTTTAGGGAAAGAATGAACGAATGCTCGCTAATTTTACTAACAGTAGTTGTTACAGAAGCAAAACAAAGTGGGACATGATGAGAAACTCTGGACAACAGATCTGAAGCCTTGCATGTTCACTCAGAAGGGCAGTGTTGCTCAGTGATTAATAACGCACAGGGTCTGGGTGCCTGGGTGGCTCAGTTGGTTAAGCATCTGTCTTCAGCTCAGGTCATGATCCCAGGGTCCTGGAATCGAGCCCCAAGTCAGGCTCCCTGCCCAGCAGGGAGTCTGCTTCTCCCTCTGCCCCTCCCCCCCCATTCGTGCTCTCTCTCACTCTCTCTCAAATAGATAAATAAAACCTTACAAAAATAAAATAAAATAATGCATAGGCTCTGGTGCCAGGTACCTGGGTTTGAACCTTGGCCTGCTCCTTCCTACCTGTGTGTCCTGGGACAAGTCACTTCTCCCTGAGCCTCAGTTTCCCTATCTGAGAGCAGCAGAACCTGAATGTATAAAGAGCAGAGCTAATACATATAAAGGGCTTACAATGGGCCTGGCTCCCAGCCCAGACTATGGAAGCACTGACTTTTTTTTTTTTTTTTAATTAAGTAGGCTCCATGCCCAGCGTGGAGCCCAAAGTGGGGCTTGAACTCATGACCCTGAGATGAAGGCCTGAACTGAGTTCAAGTCAGATGTTCAACCAATTGAGCCATAGGTGCCCTGTGTTAGCCATTTTTAAGGTCTGAATCTAATCTTTTTCCTTCTTAACCCTCTCTTGTTATCAATAACCCATTGGGATTTCTATCACAGGGTCCATTTAAGACAAAACACAGATGACTCTGGTTTCTATGAACAAAACTGATTCTTGGGCGCCTGGGTGGCTCAGTTGGTTAAGCGACTGCCTTCGGCTCAGGTCATGATCCTGGAGTCCCGGGATCAAGTCCCACATCGGGCTCCCTGCTCAGCAGGGAGTCTGCTTCTCCCTCTGACCCTCTTCCCTCTCGTGCTCTCATTCTCTCTCTCTCAAATAAATAAATAAAATCTTTAAAAAAAAATTGATTCTCTGGGCCCACTAGGGGCCCCAATTCTTTTAGGAATCTCTCACCACCCCCAACCCTTAGAGACTCCCTTCTCTGGATTCCTACGGAACTGACTCTGTTATTTAACTTCCCAGGTAACTTTCCCCACCTTAACTCCTACTTAAGGGCAGTTACACTACCTAGAATCTCCACAACCAGACACAGATATAAGCCTAGAGCTGGTAAGAGCTTCAAATCTTTCCTATAAATAGGTAAGCACCTTTAACATTTAAATTAAATTTTGGGGCACCTGGGTGGCTCAGTCAGTTAAGCGTCTGCCTTCGGCTCAGGTCATGATCCCAGGGTCCTAAGATCGAGTCTCACATCAGGCTCCCTGCTTAGTGGAGAGTCTGTTTCTCTCTCTGCCCCTCCCCGCTCCGCTTGTGGTGGCTCTCTCTCTCACCCTCTCAAAAAAAAATAAGTAAAATCTTTAAAAAATTTTTTTAATTAAATTTTAATTTAGTATCCAGACTAAAGATAGTCTGGAAAAAGCCGGGAAAATAACAATTCTTGAAATTTAGAGAACAAGTCACACAGTCCAAAGATATGAAGCATTCCCTTGCCAGAATGGCCGTCTGGCAGCCCTGGGGCGGCGGGGGGGGCGGGGCTGGAGGGTTGGTGTGCCCAGTGTCTCTCAGAAGGCTTAGGCAGAGCCAGAATTCACATACAGGCCAGGGCTTTTCCCACCACCCTGATTATTTCTCCTGTGTCTAGAGCTCTCACAGCCTCTACTTTGCCTTTTGCTCCTTGTCCATGGGTCCAAGTACAGGAGCTCTCCCTGCTGGTTCTGTCCAGCTCTAAGGCGACAGTGGGTTCAGGGGGGCTCACAGCCTCAGAATGTCAGGACTGGAATCTTGGGATCACTGAAATCAGCTATTTCATAGATGAGGAAACTAAGTGGCTAGCTCAGGATGATACAATGGCTTGGTGCCAGAACCCAGACTGGACCCAGCTGTCCTGATACCCAGCCCAGTGCCTCTTCCAGGCCATGGTGCAGAAGAATATTCCCAGCAGCAAGGTCAGAGTTATGCGTACCTCCTCTGCAACGAAGTCCATAGTATCAAATGTGATTCGGCCTTGTTTCCTTTTCTGGGGGGGTGGGGGTAAAAAGGAATGGGGGAGAAGAAAGAGAATCAGCAAGACTACTCCTAGAATTTTGCACTGAAACCCTCCTGTCCCCATCCCCATGGCAGGCAAGAAGCCACAGGAACCCTTCTACCAGCTGGCCCTCTCATGTAAGCCTCTGCTCAAAAGCCCTGACTCAGCTCCAGCCTCCGGCCCAGCATTAACAACCTGTCATTGTTGAAACAGAGAGAGATGCGGAGGGGTGAGGGTAAAGAGGGGAAGGATGAAGACAGAAAAGGAAGAGGGGAAAGAAGCAAACAAATGGGCAAGTGGAGAGGGACAAAAAGGGACAAAATGGAGGCATCAATGAAGCCAGCTTTCGTTAAGTGCCTATCAGGAGCCATGCACACTCATCTTCCTTACTCCATTTCATCCTCAGGACAAAGCAGGTATTACTGAGCCCCCTTTTGGACTCGAGGCAGGTGAAGGAACCTACACAAGGATCACACACTGAGTAATCAGTCCTCTCCTAGAGTATGGCCAGAATAAGGAAGTGTAAGAGGTCTTAGGAATGAACTAATCCAACTCTATCTCCTACGTGGATCCCCAAAGTCTTCTTCATTACTATTCAGGGCCCCAAAGTTTCCGATGTGGAAAGAGTAGGGGAAGAGGCAGAGAGAGGGGGGAAGATATGTGAAAGAAGGAAGGGGGAATGAAAGGGATAAACAAGGCCCTGACCACCACCTGGGCCAAACCAAGACCCACGCCCCCATCTCTCTAGGTATACCTCAGGTCCTCCCCACCCCAGAGCCCCATTTATAGCTTGTGTACCTGCGTGGTGCTTCTCAAGAAGGCCAGTGAAAGAAAGCAGTGGTGCTCGGAAAGATCCAAATTCACAAGCTCTAATGAAATCTGGTCCACGGCTCTCTTTACCTGACCCCACTCTCCAGCCCCCTAGCTCTCTGCCCAGTGGCCCTAGGACCCCCTCAGGCTGCCATTAAGAGGCTTCTGCTCTGCTCAAGTCCACTCTGCCCAGGCAATGCCATTAAGCTTTAGCCTCACAGTCCCCTGATGACAAGGCTGATTTTGGTCTTCAGCTTCCAAGTGCCCAGGCACCAGCCCATGTCTTCCGGTAACAAAAGACTCCTGGATCCCAGGGCCCATTGCTTTACCACTGCATGGTAACACTCTGAGTCAGAATGTCCTTCCTGACAGCGAACCTCAGTCTCTTATTCTTCCACTCCATCCTTTCCCAACTCATGGTCCATCCACAGGGCAGAATCTGGCTGTAGATTCATTTGGTTTGGCCAGCATAATGTCTTTAAAATATATGAATTTGAATGTCTTCAGGTGGGACATGCTCTTCTTTTCTGCAGACCCACAGGGCCCTACTCCCTGCTACATCTTAAACTCAGCGACACACACAGTTACACCTGCTGGCCCCTTAGAGACTGATCTAAGATGGCCTTTCTTTCCCCATCAGCACTGCCCATACCCCTCTCCTTCAGAAATCATTTGGGGCAATTTCTTGGAGTGAACCCCCCGTGCAGTTGGGAGGCAGGGCTGAATCTAGTCACTCTATGCACCACAGGAAAATGGGCAGGCTTTGTCCAGAGACTGGGAGAAAAATTGGGTTCCTGAATAGTAATGAAGATGCCTTTGTGGATCCAGAACAGGTTAACAGAATGGTGATCAATTTTTTCCGAACTAAAAAGGGTACATGATCTGCCACTAGGATAAAATATTTGAAATGGGGACCTTCTAGAAAATCTAGAAAGCCTGGTCTCCGGAGTGAGCAGGGCCCTGCATGTGTTCCTTTGTTTAAGTGGAGGGGACAGAAAAGAAGATAGAAATGAACAGGGGTGGGCATTCAGAAAACCCTGACTCTAATGAGACTTCTGGATTTCTCTGGCTCTTTTGATCCCTGTTGGAATAGAGATGGTTTCTTCCCTACTCCTGGTGTTTCTTTCCAGATGGAGGGAGTTGTACTGGTAGAACACTACCTGCCCCTCTCCTTCCATATTGAGAAGGAGCGACTTAAACTCGTTGGTGAATTTGGAAGGAAAAACTGGGTGAGATCATTCCTTCTCCATCTCTCTGAGGCCACATTCTGCTCTGCCCTCCTCTGCTGTGAGTTTAGGGCAGGAGACCATGCTCCCGCAGTGGAGGCCTGCCTTGGTCCAGCACTGCCCATGACCAGGCATGTAAGGCTATCTAATTCTGGGGTTTAGTCTTAGTCATCCTCCAGTAAAAGTCTCGTCGTTAACAAAAGTGACAGTTGGATCTCCCATCTGCTTTACCCTTTGTCTTCTCTCTGTTGGTTCAGAATATGGCCTGGGAAGTGAGGTGCTATTTATCGGACCCCCTTAAACCCTCACAATCCTGCTAAGGCCAGCTGCTTACATCCCAGAAGGAAAAGATAGGGTGCTTTCTGTGAGCAGTCTCGATGATCTGATATTCCCGGAATCCCCTGAGGCCCTGGCGGAACATTTTACACACTCGGATCATCACAATGATATCCATGGTGAGCTGGTACAGCCCCTGTGGAAACAAAACAAATTAGATCAGTAGAAACCATCTGTTTTCGACAGCTACAGCAGGCTGGATGACACCAACAAGGTGAAATGGGACAGTATTAAATGTGGGGTTCCTGTGCTGGAGCCATGGTTACATTTTCAGGAAGCTTTCAGGCCTGTTGAAATCGTGTTGGTAGCCTGAAAATGGCCACGGCTGGGAGTATTTATGCCACAGAAACTGGCAACTACTACAAACCTCCCTCACTGGGAGCTGGTTGTTAAAACATTCTCCAGCACAGCTCTAGTTAATATCAAGTCCTTCACTTCGGTCCAGAAAACAGCACCAAGCGACAGCAGGCAGCAAGGGGTGATGCAAAGAGCCTGGATTTTGGAATCAGATGGATCTGATGGGAGAACAGCCAAGCAGAGGCAACATTGCTGCCTTTGAAGACAGAGGACGGGGGCCATGAGCCAAGGGATGTGAGTGGTCTCTAGAAGCTAGAGAAGTCCAGGAAATGGGATTCTTCCCTAGACCCTCAAGAAAGGAATGCGGTCCTGCTGACACCTGGATTTTAGCCCAGGGAGACCCGTGCCAGACTTCTAGCCTATGTAAGATAATATCATTTGTCTTAAGCCACGAAATTGTGTGATATGTTACAGCAGCAATAGGAAACTAATATAACCACTTGTCCAAGCTGGGCCATCTGATCCCAGGCAAACTTTGACCTGGGGTTTTGGAATTGGAACTGAGAACAAGTCAGACTCTCTATCCCAGTATGAATTTGGCAGTAAAGGCAGTCACCCTCTGCCAGTCAAGTAAATACAGGGAATAGGGAAACAAGTTCAACACCAAAGAGACAAATCCAGAATGTGAAACTATCTACAAGTCAACTAACCCAGCTTCTTTTTTTTTTTTGAAGATTTTTATTTATTTATTTATTTGAGAGAGAGAGAGTGAGAGAGGGAACACAAGCAGGGGGAGTGGGAGAGAGAGAAGCAGGCTTCCTGCCGAACAGGGAGCCCGATGCGGGGCTTGATCCCAGGACCCCGGGATCATGACCTGAGCCGAAGGCAGACGCTTAATGACTGAGCCACCCAGATGCCCCCAGCTAACCCAGTTTCTTAAGAGACATACAAATAAATGCAAAGTATGAACCTTTGGATCCTGATTCATAATAACAAGCTGTAAAAGCCATTATTTAGGGACAAATAAGGAAGTTGAATATGCCTGGAGATTGGATGATATTAGGGATATTAGTGTTAATTTTCTTAATATTATAGTGATGTTATAATCATGTCCTTATTTTTAAGAAGTGTCATAAAAAATGCAACTTAGGGGCAGCTGGGTGGCTCAGTGGGTTAAGTGTCTGAGGCTCAGGTCATAATCCCAGGGTCTTGGGATTGAGTCCTTGGCAGGGAGCCTGCTTCTCCCTCTCCCCCGCTTGTGCTCTCATGCTCTCTCTCCCTCAAATAAATAAAATCTTTGAAAAAAAAAATGCAACTTACTCTCACATGATTCAACAAGCACACACACAAATACGTAAAGCCAATGTGGCAAAATGCTGACTGTTAGATCTAAGGAGTGATCATTATATTTCAACTTGTATGTTTGAAAATTTCCATAATGAAGCAAAGGCAAAAGCTAAAAACTTCTATTAACTTCTGTTAATCAGGAGATCAAAAATAAAATGAAAACACAAACTGAAGACTGGAAGAATACATTTGCCATGCACAGAATCAACAAAGGATTCCAACCCAAAATTACAAAGAATAGTTATTACAAAAAACCACTATCCAAAACTGCTTTTTAAAAATTTTTTTAATTTTTAAAAATTCTACAAATAAGGGAAAAATACAAATAACCCAAAAGAAAAAATGAGCAAAGGATATGAGCAGGTAATTCAAAGGGAAAACCCAAATCACCTATAAATAATGAAAAGATTCTGAACATAGCCCTAGAGCTGTGTATGTCAGTGTGGGTAAAGCTCACACAATTTTGAGTGGAAAAAAGGTTGAAAAAGGATACCATCTTTTAAAATGTGTTACATACTATGTTACTTATAAATATATACACATGTAATAAAATTTTAAAATCTGGACAGTGCAGGGTGCCTGGGTGGCTCAGTCCTTAAGCGTCTGCCTCCGGCTCAGGTCATGATCCCAGGGTCCTGGGATCGAGTCCCACATCGGGTTCCCTGCTTGGTGGGAAGCCTGCTTCGCCCACTCCCCCTGCTTTCGTTCCCTCTCTCGCTATCGAAAAATAAAAATAAAATCTTAAAAAAAATAAAAAATAAAAAAATAAAATCTAGATAGTACACATCAACCTCAGGAAAGTGGCCCCCAGTGAGGAAGAAGGGAATGGGATGATGAGGAGTTTCACCAGTACCTATAACATCTTCTTTAAAAACATTTATATCTGAAGGAAATACAGGGAAAGGCTTTATTAATAAAATTAATACTTATCAAATACCAATTTTCCACCAGGCACTATTCTAAGCCCTTTAGCTGTATCAACTCATTTCATCGTCAACAATAAATCAATGCAATAGATACTAATACTATCATCACCCTTTACAGAGGGGAAAATAGGCACAGCAAATCAAGTAACTTGCCTAATACTAATATTAGACATATGACTAATAGGTGATAGGGATTTGAACTCAGGCTGTCTGGCTCCAGGATCCATAGGCTCAACCTATCACTCTATCCTGCTGCCAGGCCTTATTCCCTCTGGATCTCATGACAGCAGGAAGGGTGTGTATGGAGCAGTTCTTAGGGGCTCAGAGTGTAGCCTGTGCCATGCCCACTGCCAAGGGGATAGCAGTCTACAGGGAAGACTGTTGAGACTTGAGCATTCAGTCTTTCTGAAGCGTAACCTGGACTCTATCCTTTGTGCCATTCTGTGACTCCAAAAGATAGACCCCCTGCTTACACCTATCCTCCCTTCCTCAAAATACCACTCTTCCCTCCCAGGACCCTTGACACTCCTCACCAGTTCCTTCTTCAGGATCTGCCATGAATAAGACACCATATATCTCCTCATGGTTCCTGAGCTGACAAATGGCACAACTAGCCCCTTTGCCTTTCAAGGGTAGGACCACAAATCCTTCCCAAAGAATCCACTTATATTAGAAACAAATAGCTTCCCTCGGTGGCAAGGTAGGAGTTTCTCTCCACTCCTCATACTCTACCAACAGCTTCTGGAAGCCTTGTTCTGAGAAAATCTCATTCTCAGAATCTCCGTATATCACAATGGAGGATTCTGGAAAAGAAGGCAGGGAAGGAATTGGAATCCAGGAGTCTAACATTTATTGAGCACTCATAGGCATTATCTTAGTTAATCCTCACAACTACCACAAGGTGAGGGTCCTTACACCCACTCCATACATAAGAATGAGGCTCCAAGTAGCTAACTGATTGCCAGTCATGAGGCCATCTTAAAGTAGGAGGCTTCTGGGCTGGGGGCAGGAGCACCTAACACCTCAGCCTAGGGGGCTCTCCAAGGCTTAGAACTTGGAGACCCTGAAGTGTGGGGGCATGACGCTGTCCTATAAATCTTGTTAAATCAGCAAATCAGGAACACTCAGAAAATCAGAAGTCCTCAGTTAAATGGGGTGCCAAATGTTGAAAGGAACTCGGTGACTAGAACTCAGTGACCCTGAGGTCCTTCCAAAAGTAGAGAAGAATATAGGATCTAAAGTACTGCTGTCTACTAGATTAAAGATGGCAGTTGATGACCGCAATTTGCTCTTGTATGAGAATCTTCAATAAAAAACTATGATTTCAAGTATTGCCTGATTTGCCATTCCTACCCAGCTAGGCCTATCTGCCAACCCTCTCCCAACTGACAGCCAAATGGAAGGACACTAAACACAGTGAAGACAGCCAGACAACAGGGAAGACCCAAGCTCTGAATTACTAAATCCAAAGGCCACCACTCCTAGAGTAAGACACTAACCACTTAGAGAGATGAGAAGAGACAGAAGTGGGTTTTCTTCCTCCCTTGCCTTGAGAAAAGATGCAAAGAACTCAGGGAGAAACAGAGTAAGAGAAAGTTTCAGAGGAAAAGAGAGAAGTAGTGTGGAGTTTTTGCCTTCTCTACCACAGACCTGGTCTTAAGGAAGGAAATACAAAAGTTTAGGTAGTTTCTGAAACAAACTGGGGACAGGGAAGGCAAGAAAGATGGTGGGAGGTAGCTATGGACAGGGAGGTATCCGATCAGTCCTCTGAGCTGCCTGAGATGCAAGTGACATGGAGAGGACCCAGACTAACAAGGGGCATCAGAAGATGCCAGTAAGTAGGGCCAAGACCCTGATGAGACACTGAAAGTAGACACTCCCCACCTCCCTTTGTGCCAGTGGTGGTTGTATAATTTCCGTAGGAATTGGATCAGTGCTGGGGAGAAAGAGGCAGGAACTCTGGAGAACTCTGAACTGGCCTAAGATGAGTCAATCAGCCTGAAATTACATTCCCTCAAAATTACTGGATTGGATCTCAATTTACCTGAAGACATCTAAATTGTCTATTAGGAGGCAGGGTGGGGACTCAGAGTCAGACATTAAAGTCAGTTCTAGAAATTAAGGAAGTGTTGGGCTCCTGGGTGGCTCAGTCAGTTAAGTGTCTGCCTTCAGCCCAGGTCATGATTCCAGGGTCCTGGGATCGAGTCCTGCATTGGGCTCCCTGCTCATTGGGGAGTCTGCTTTTCCCTCTCCCTCTGCCCCTCCCCCCTGCTCATGCTCGCTCTTCCTCAAATAAATAAAATCTTTAAAAAAAAAGAAATTAAAGAAGTGTCATTTCTGTCCCAGTTTCTTTTTTTTTTTTTTTAAGATTTTATTTATTTGACAGAGAGAGACACAGCGAGACAGGGAACACAAGCAGGGGGAGTGGGAGAGGGAGAAGCAGACTTCCTGCCAAGCAGGGAGTCCAATGTGGGGCTCGATCCCAGGACCCCGGGATCATGACCTGAACCGAAGGCAGATGCTTAATAACTGAGCCACCCAGGCACCCCACTATCCCAGTTTCTAATCTTAAATTGAACTGTTATACAGTAGAATGTCAGAAAGGGCATTGGTCATGTTCTTATGTGATCTTGGGTAAATTACCCTAACCACACTGAGTCTCACTTTCCTTCTTTTAAAACTGAGTTAGAGGGGTGCCTGGGTGGCTCAGTCAGTTAAGCAGCTGCTTTCGGCTCAGGTCATGATCCCAGGGTCCTGGGATCAAGCCCTGCATCAGGCTCTCTACTCAGCAGGGAGGCTACTTCTCCCTCTCCCTCTAACTACCACTCTGCATACTTGTGCTCTCTATCTCTCTCTCTGTCAAATAAATAAATAAATAAATAAATAAATAAATAAATAAAATCTTAAAAAAAAATAAAACTGAGTTAGAGCCAACTCCTCAAATAATTTCTTTTCTTTTCCTTTTTTAAAAAAATTTTTAGAAGATTTTATTTATTTTTTGACAGAGAGAGAGACAGCAAGAGAGAGAAGACAAGCAGGGAGGGTGGGAGAGGGAGAAGCAGGCTTCCTGCTGAGCAGGGAGCCCCACGCAGGGCTTGATCCCGGGACTCTGGGATCATGAGCTGAGCGGAAGGCAGACGCTTAATGACTGAGCCACCCAGGCACCCCTATTTTCCTTTTTTTTAAAAGGATTGATTTATTTATTTGAGAGAGAAAACATGAGCAGGGGGAGGGGCCGAGGGAGAGGGAGAGAATCTCAAGCAGACTCCCCCTGAGCAGAGAGCCCAACTCAGGGCTCCATCGCAGGGCCTTGAGATCATGACCTGAGCCGAAATCAAGAGTCACTTAACCGACTGAGGCACCCAGGAACCCCAAATAATTTCTTTTCAAGATAAGATCCTTATTGTATTGCTAATTTTAAGAGTTATGCAACAAACATTTATAGAGCTCCAACTACATGCAAAGCATGAAAAGGTGAGTAAGACATGGTCTCTGCTCACAAGGAGTTCACAATATGGTGGGTATGGAAACCACAGCCATAAGAGAAAATCACACTAAAATAAACTATAAAGGGTGCCTGGGTGGCTCAGTTGGTTAAGCGACTGCCTTCGGCTCAGGTCATGATCCTGGAGTCCCGGGATCGAGTCCCACATCCAGCTCCCTGCTGAGCAGGGAGTCTGCTTCTCCCTCTGACCCTCTTCCCTCTCGTGCTCTCCATCTCTCATTCTCTCTCTCTCAAATAAATAAATAAAATCTTTAAAAAAAAATAAAAAATAAAATAAAATAAAATAAAGCTATAAAGATAAATGAAGAAAGGGCAGGGCCTGATCAGAGAGCACAAAATGTGGCTGGAATATGAGATACCCAGGAGGCACAGCAGGAAGTGAGGTTGTGCAGGCAGAGGTCACAAACCAGCCATCCATGGGCCAAGTTGAGTTTGCAGACTGCTTTATTTGACCCACATGGTGTTCTGGTTAAAATATTGTTAAAACTTAACTTGGTTATCTTTAGTTGGGGATTGGGTTCTCTAATTCACCAAGGTCTTCACCTCTGAGAATCATGTTACCTGCCAGGCATGTTACCAACTTACAACTCCCAGTATAGGATCTATATAGCCTCTTTCAGACCTAAAAATCCTTTGATTATATAATCAGTGGTTGCAAAATTGTGGTCCACAGGCCATATCTAGCCTGCTGGCATGTTTTGACAGTTTTTTTAAAAATTTGAATTAGTTGGGGTACGTGGCTGACTCAGTCGGTACAGCATGCTACTCTTGATCTTGGGGTGGTGAGTTTGAGTCCCACATTGGGTGTAGAGATTACTTAAACAAAAAAACTTTTTTAAAAAATTAAAAATTTTTTTGGAGAGGGACACATTAATGAACAGGTCACTCTTGGGGACCACTGGGACTCCACTGTGCTGGGACCTTAATAAAACTGAAAAGAGGGGCGCCTGGGTGGCTCAGATGGTTAAGCATCTGCCTTCGGCTCAGGTCATGATCCCAGGGTCCTGGGATCGAGTCCCGCATCGGGCTCCCTGCTCCTTGGGAGCCTGCTTCTCCCTCTGCTTCTCTCTCTCTCTCCCCCCCTCTGTCTCTCATGAATAAATAAAAAAATAAAATCTTTAAAAACAAAAACAAAAAAAAAAAAAAAAAACACTGCAAAGAGCATGCCTCAAAGCTGTCTCGTTGGTTAAAGGCTACCCCCGGAGGCATTCACGGGCCAACTTTTCTGGACTGAGCAACCCAGTGGCCAGAGAAAGCTCTCAGCGAAGGTCCTTAGAGTAGGATGCTGTCTTGCTGGCCTGTGCAGAAATGGCAAGTCAGAGGGTTAAAGCCAACAGAGAAGGCCTGGGGCTGCAGGTCTCAAGGGAGAACTGGCAGAGTTCCAAATTCTCCCCCAAAAGGGGGCACACTGGAAGGCAGAACCAACAGCCCCTTCTGTAGAGCACTGGGATCAGAAGGGCTGGGCTCTCAGAGCTTTCCTGGTGCCTCTGGCACCAAGGGAAGCAGGGCATGAGGGCTGGTCAGGGAAACGCACTGACTGCCATGCTTGCGGATTGATTTATTATGGAGCTGCCAAGCTCCATCTGCCAGGAGGAGGAAAGAACTAAGCCAATTCGCTCACACAAAACCTTTGTCAGAAGGAACTGTGCTGATGACCTCGGAGACTTCCGGCCAGCCTGGAATTCTACTCTAGTCCCTTCGCCATGCACACCTCCAGCAAATAGCTGGTCCAGAAAGAACTCACTTCATTTAAAGGTGATTTATAATAAAAAATAAATAGCACCAGACCCATATATTACAGAAAAGTGGGCGGGGGAGGGGAGAAGCGGGGACCAGAAAAAACAAATGGCAGATGAAAGGCACTCACAGAAAAAAAAATTAACATGGAAACAGACGATAATCAGGAAACACAAAGAACTCAAAGGGCTTAATACATTTCAAAACAAGAGTTCAAAGCAAAGATGCAATAGTTCAAAGGGATGATGAAGCAACTGAAGGAGATGGCACTGGCAGAGCTCAGGAAAGAAGTGGGGTTTTTTTGTGTTTGTGTTTTTAAAAAAACAAAACAAAACAAAACAAAAACACCTCAGAACTGAAGATCATTTCAGAAACATCAAAAAGGAAGCTAGCCTTGCTGAGTACAGAGGTCAGGATTGCAAAAAGCAAGTGAGGGAGTTGTCAATGAACACTTAAAAAGGAACGAGGAAATAATACAACTAACAGGTATGGAAACACAGAGGCAGAGAGAGTGGGCTAAATACATGGGTTTCTTCAACTTTAGAGGTGTAAATCTTTTTTTTTTTAAGATTTCATTTTTAAGTGGGGCGCCCAGATGGCTCAGTTAAGTGTCTGCCTTCGGCTTGGGTCATGTTCATGGGGTCCTGGGATTGAGCCCCAGGTACAGCTCCCTGCTTTGCAGGAGAGTCTGCTTCTCCCTTTCCCTCTGCCCCTCCCTCCACTCGTGCACTCTCTCTCTCAAATAAATAAATAAAATCTTTAAAAAAAATTTTACTTTTAAGTAATCTCTACACCCAATGTGGGGCTCAAACCTACAACCCCAAGATCAAGAGTTGCATGCTCTACCAACTGAGCCTGCCAAGTTCCCTATAGCTGTAAATCTTCAGACACATTTTAAACCTGATAAACCAAGAAAAAGATGTATAAGTCTATTTAAAAGATAGAAAGGGAACTAACAATAATCATTAAAACTGGATAGACAAGGATTTAAAAAAAGGAGAAGTATAACAATTACTCTTTTTTGACTTTGAATTTTGTACTAGGCGCATATATATATATATATGTATATGTATATACATATATAATATATCTCACCTGTTAAAATGAATGCATCAATTTTTATTTATTTAAGTAAACTCTACCCCCAGGGTGGGGGTTGAACTCATGGCCCCAAGATCATGCATCACGTGCTTTACTGACTGAGCCAGCCAGGCATCCCTAAATGCATCAATTTCTAAGTAATTAAACAAAATCAATGCGGTGCAATAAGGGATGCAGCTCCTAGTAGAGCACCACAATAAAAACAGGTTCATTGAATTATAGAAACTAGGAGGGTTGCAAATGAATAGGAATAAGTGAAAGAAGAAAATGGCAAAAGGATTATAAAGTACTCAGGCTTTTGAATTTACATTGGTTTATCAGGAACAATAATTAATAATAATTGAGTTAATTACAAATATAATCCGGCTAGATTAAGCACCCTAGACCAGTATCTGCAGCTTATCAAGACATCAAAAGATAAAAGACCTTTACCCCAAGATCAAACACATTTGATAAAATAGGCTACCAAAAAGAAATAAAGTCAGTAGAGAGACCAGAGCAAGCTTCTTAGACTTTGTAATAAAAGATTTTAAAAACACACACACACACACACACACACACACACACACACACAAGGAACAACCTGGGGCCCTTGTATCCAAACCACCTCATTAGCTGAACCTGCTTTCTCTTCACCATGATCACAGCCAGCCTCCTGGGATGATGCATGTGGTGTGTGGTGAGTGTAAATGAAATGATACGATTACTAGATCTGTTGAAAATATGAATATCCTGTCTACTCATAACTTACCTTAAAATTTTCTATTTAACATCTCCCATTGAGAAAATAATGCAAAATAACAACTGCTGGCAAGGATGGGGAGAAACTGGAACCCAAGTGTGTTGCTGGTGTGAATGTAAAATGGTGGAGCCACTGTGGAAAATAGCATGGCAATTGCTCAAAAATTTAAGCAAAGCATCACCGTATGATCCAACAATTCTACTTCTGGGTATATACTCAGAGGAATTAACAGCAGAGACTCCAAAAGATATCTGTATACCAATGTTCACAGCATTATTATTTGCAATAGTCAAAAGGGAGAAAAACCCAAATGGCCATTGACAAATGAATAAGCAAAATGTGCTATCTATATATAATGGAATGTTAGCCTTAAAAAGGAAGGAAATTCTGATACATGCTATAATGTTGATGAAACTTGGAAATATTCGAACTTGGAAACAAGCCAGACACAAAAGGACAAATATTGTAGGATTCCCTTTGTATGAGGTTCCTACAAATTCATAGAGACAGAAAATAGAATGGTGGTTGCTGGGGGCTGGGAAGAGGGGTGAATGGGGAGTTATTATTTAATGGGTACAGAGTTTCAGTTGGGGAAGATGAAAATTTGCTGGTGACAGATGGTAGTTACATGACAATGTGAATGTACTTAAATGCCACTGAACTATACACCTAAAGATGGTTTAAATGGTAAATTTTGTTTTATAGATTTTACCACAATTTTTCTTTAGGTTAAAAAAAAGAATGTTCCCCTTCCTCCTCCATTATTAAATGATTGTCTAGAAGCCATTAGGTGGTACCAGCCATTGTAGGCATCTGCCTGGGGGTGGAGGAGGCTGTGGTTGGTGAACCAGTAGCCCTGGAGCCCTGGGCAGGGTAAGGATGATGGGAGATGGAAGCAACAACAGGAGACTAGTTACTCATAGGAGGATTGGTCAAAGAAGATCATGAGAGCCAGGTTTCTCTCTGTTGAAAAAGAATTAAATGAATGGAAAGGGCGAAAACTAGAATAAACCCTATGGTGTTGAACTTGAGTTGAAGGTGTTGGTGTGAATGCATGGATTTCAATATATATATAGACAGATATAGAAATGGATACATAAATAAATAGATATATAGTTAAAATATCAAAAATTCAACTGAGTAAATTTGAAGATCTAATTGGTTTTATCAATTCATAAATCATGCAACACCTCATCTAGCAAGCAGAGATACTCTGAAGAGTTATGCAAAATGGGAGGCTTTCATAGAGAGGACTGTGGGACAAGGAAGTCACTAGTAAAAGAAGCATGAAGGTTCCTTAGAGGAAAGTAAGTTTGGGATGATGGCTTCTCACTGGCTGAACCAGAGCACTTCTCATTGGCTGGGCTTGTTGCTGGGCCAGAAGAATATCTTCCTTTTGCCAGAGTGGTGAAGTAGTAACACCTTCCTGTTGGAGATGCAACGTACCTCTCCTCCTGTTTGGGGTAACTGGCCACAAGTGGTTGCATGAGAGCTCCCCCTACAAGTCTTCCCAAGCTCAACTTTAGTTGAGGTTTCCTTTACTAACTTTCCCAGTACTTTTCCTCACTCTGTTCATGAGGGAGCCTAGGAGCAGTGATTATCCCAACAGCAATGAACAAACCCAGTGCCCAAATCTTGGTTTCTAAACACCATTCTCCACTAAAAGAACAAGGGTTTCTTGGAGAAATGGCTGATTCCAGAGCTGGGATAGGAAGGCACAAGATGTGCTGAAAAGTATGGAAATTTTCAAAAAATGATAGAAGTCAGCCTGATGGGGTTCTTACTGGTCAAATATAGGGTAATTTGGGCATCAGAAAAAATAATTCCAGTGGCAACCAAGATGCAGTAACCTCATTACAGACGCTCTCCCCTGTCCATTGTAACCAAAAACTTCGGACAAAACACAACTTGGGACTCTTACAAGTAAATAATGGCAAGTGTGCTGGGGGAGGGGGGCAGTAGTAAAAATGAAAAAACAGCCCCAATGAGGGTGAGTTTCCTGGTTTAATGAAGTCACAGGACACAAGTCATTAGACAAGAATCAATTGTATTTTTATATACCACTGAACAATTAGAAACTGAAAATTTTAAAACAACACCATTTATAGTAGCACTAAAAACATGAAATAGTTAGGTATAAATATAACATAATATATGCAGATTCTGTATGCTGAAAACAATAAAACATTGAGGTAAGAAATTAAAGAGCATCTAAGTAATACCAGACCTGGTACCAGTTCCTTTACATATATTTCCTCTTTGACTCTTCAGAGCCATTCTGTGTGGTAGTTACTACCTCCAGGCTCAGAAGAGTCTGACTTATCTAAGGCCATATGATAAAAGAATTCATAGCAGCTTCATTTTGGAATAGCCTGAAATTGGAAATAACTCAAATGTCCTTCAACCAGTGACTAAGCAAACCATGGCATATCCACACATGGCTTATTACTCAGCAATAAAAATGAACAAACTATGAAACATATAAAACCTAGATGACTCTCCAGGGAATTATTCTGAGTGGAGAAAGCCAGACCCAAATGGTTACACACTGTATGATTCCATTTATATAACATTTTTGAAATGAAACAATTATAGAGATGGAGAACAGATTAGTGGTTGCCTGCAGCAAGAGATGGGAGGTAGGGGAGAGGGATGGGTGTAATTATAAAGCGGTAGCATGAGGGACTGTCAGAACTAGACCTCAAGACCTGACCTTTGCTGCCTACCTGCTTGTACTCACCAACCTCTGTCCCACATTTTTCCTTAAGCTCTTCTTTCCACCTTTAACTCAGGCAAAAGACCCAATGGGCAGAGCATCCTGTGATAGAAACTGAAAACCCTCAAGCAGTAAGGACTGCCTGGACAAAATGCTGCAGCTGGCCCAGACCACCCAGTTCAGTTTGAACTCAACCCCTGACTCACGCATGCGCAGATGGGCCATGGAGTGACCAACTGTTACCTTTACCTCATTATACTACTAAAATCTGCACTCAAGGAGGAGCACAAACCTCATTTACATAATGCACAATACATGTATAGGCATGTTTCCTTAAGGTGCATGCATGACTTTATGCCCACCTCTACATAGGATGACAAGGCCCTCCTATCTAAATATTCACCCTACTTTACCTAAATAAAAGGAATCCATTCACGCTTGCTCAGAGTCACAGCTTTAGAAGTTATTACCTGTGATCTCCTTATTTGCTGCAAATACAGTTTACTTTGTAAGAGCAGTCTGTGTGGTATAGTTTCTATCTGTAATTCACCAAGGATCAAAATCACTTTAGTTCAGTTACAGGATCTTAGTGGTCATCAAACATTTCTAGATATTGTGGCACAGGTGCATGAATCTACACATGATAAAATTGCATAGGCCTATACACATACACAAATAAGCGCTTATAAAACTGGTAAAATCTGAATAAACTGTGGATTGTATCATTGTCAATCTTCTGATGTTGATATTGTACTATGATTGTGCAAGATATCACCATTGGGGAAAACTGGGTGAAAAGTGCATGAGACCTCTCTGTACTATGTTTGCAACTTTCTATGAAGCCATAATTATTTCCAAATAAAAAGCCTTAAAAAAAAATGTATCGAGGCTTCTATACCACAACCCCCAACAGTATGCCATTAAAAGACACCAAAGTCTCTGAAAGAGTATGGGAATCATATTAGAGCTCCCCTTCATAGATGAAACCCACTACTTGTCCTTTTTTCCTGATTCAACATTTACTGAGAGTCCAACTGGGAATCTTGTGTTGGAAGCTAAGTGATAGGAGATGCATGATTTATGATCCCTTCCCAAGTGAGCTCCCAACCTAGTGCTAATGAAAAGGCCTAATACGATAAGAACATTGGACTACAAGTCAAAAGAATTCTGTCCTCATGGAACCACTTACTAGGTGTTTTAGTTTGGACCAGTCCATTTCCTCTTGGTGTGCTGACTTCTTAACCTGCAAAATTCGGGAGAATGGAATACATATAAATATATTTTAAACTTAACCCAGGTCCTGTGGATGGGTTCAAGGAAACCTGGAAATCACCTGAAATCATATGCATAAGTATGTAGGATAATTCCAGAAGAGGTATTTTAACTTTTTTTTTTTTTAGATTCTGGGTATTTGCTCACCCATAGAGTTTAGAATAACTGCATCTAATTTTTGGATTTAATGTCAATGGTCCCTTCCATTCTAACATTCTCCAATTCTAATAGATCCCCAAGATCTCTCCATTTCTAATATTCTATGATTCTAATAGGGATGCAAGAAATGGACTAGAGATCTAACATTCTGTGATTCCATGGACCACAAGAGTTCATTCCCTTCCCTGACAGAGCAAGGATTACATTTTTCAACATGGAATTCTAGGCAGTCTATGATTTAACTTCCAAATGACCTTCCAACATCAGCTTTCATCCCTTTCCCAGACCCTGGCCACTCTCCCCCACCCCACCCCACCCCCACCATGTAGTCTGCAGTTTCCACAAAGTTTTGCTCCCATTCACTCTGTGCCTTGGCACAGGCAATGCCTTCTACCTGGAATGCCCCTAAATCTACCCTTTTTCTTCTTGAGTATCAGCTTGAAGTTCTCCCCAGTAAAGCCTTCCATGACCCTTCGTCCTTGCAGCAAGGTTTGATGTGCTCCCTTAAACCCAGATTTCTGACTGCCTGTTACCACCCAGGGAATAGGACTGTTGGTTCACTCAGGGCAGTGAATCAAAATGCCAAGAGGTGAAGCAGAGGAAGTAAAGGTTTGAAGCTAGTAGGTATAACAAACTCTAGACACCTGTTTTCCCACCTCTGGAAATAAAGAAAAATATCAGCTCTAAGGAAAACAACAACCTGAGAGCAGTAGTAAACAGCATTCTGTTTCTGAGACAAAAGGGAGTGGTGGGGATTGAGGCCATCTGGGACAGAGCATCTTGTCTAAAAGGAGACTCAACTCAGCTCCAGCTAATTGTTGATTGGCAGGAATGTGAGTGGGTCCAATGTGGTCAGCTCATCTACTTTTTCAAGAAAAGCTGGAAATCCAGTTTTGCATGTGAAATCTCCCAATTTTAAGTGTCAATAACTAAAAAAATATTCAAGACCCATTGCAATGACTTTCAAGGTTTTCAAGCTGTGAAAAATGTTCTGTGAAGATCCACTTCTACCCATCCAAGAGAGCACATCCTATGGGGGGGCAAGTTTTATATGAGGGCTGCTGGTATATTACAAGTTGTTAAACAGACCCACTCCTTCTGCACGGAGCTCAGACAAAACCTTTCATATGGGTCCTCTGTCTCTCTCTGGGTCTTAGTTTCCCTATCCATAAAATGGTGATACAAAACATAATTGTGAGTCAGCCGTCAAACAGAATCTATCACTGAAGGTTTATCAGAGCTACATGCTTTTATCTGCATCATCTCGCTGAATTCTCAAAACTTCTATGAGGTAAGTTGTATTACTTCCACATTTTACAAATTAAAAAAAAACAAACCTGCAGCTCAGAAATAGCAACTTACATAATGAAGACAATAGCAAACATATAAAAAGCCCTTTCTTTCAAAGGGCTTTGCTGATTCAATCCTCTCAACATGTCTGGCCTAAGGCAAATAAACCCTGAAATGGGGATTCCACCAAGGCAGCCTGACTCCAAAACGGTAGCACAGGGCTGCTTAACAGAAATATAATGCAAACCATACATATAATTTAAATTTGTCTAGTAGCCACATTTAAAAAGTAAAATGACAAGGCTAATTTTAATAATACTTTATTTGACCCAACATATGCAAAATATTATCAATCTAACATGTAATCAATATAAAAAATATTGAGATATTTTACTCTTTGTTGTACTAAATCTTGGGTGTATTTTACATTACAGCACATCCCAAATCCGACTAGCCACATTTCAGGGGCTCAGTAAGCCCATGCATATGGGGCAAGGCATTCACTGTCTAATTTTAATGTTAAAAGCAGAACCCACAGAGGCACCTGTCCCTTGGTTTCAAAGGACACGCAAAATATAATAATGGCACACAGTTCTTGAACATACACTTTGTGCCATGGGAGGGGAGAGTCTTACTATGCGCGCTGGGGATCTTCACACGTTGTATTTTGTCATCCTCGCAACAAGGCGAGTGCCACTGCCCTCCTCTTTTGACGGAAAGAGGATTTCCCTGGGTCGGAGGCTCCCCTAGTCCCGATCTCCGTCCCGCCGCCCCGCTCCCGCCACCGGCCGGGCGCCAAGCCCCAGCGAAACCGTGGTTCGCCGTCTGATAAGGAGGTGTGCACGCAGCGGGAGGTGCAAATCACCTGCGGGCGGAAGAGCTTATAGCGGGTAAAGACCCCTCTGGGCTCCTCCTCCTCTCGCTCCTCCTCCTCTTCTTCCTCCCCCTCCTCCTCGGACTCCGATTCCTCGAACTGGCGCTGGGAGGCGACATCGCGAAGACGAGCCCTGCGCACGCTTGAATAGGCCCACCCCAGCCCCTCAGTCGCAGCCGCCTCCTGACGTGACTCGCTAACGCGGGGGGGTGCCGCTTCCGGGAGCCGGGACTCGGCTTCCGGGCGCTCTGGCGCCGAGCTCATCATAGAGGCTAGCGGGGGTTTCCGCTTCCGGTCCCCTCAGGCGGTTTGCCGGGGCGGTCGAGTTCGGTCGGCTGTCGGCCCGCCCCCATCCGCTTCCCCGGAGGCCGCGCGGTCTTTGCCGTTACACACCAAACGTCTCCCTCTTTCAGCCCGCCCCCGCGCAGACGCAGTGCTGAGCTCACGGCTGCGGGACAAAGAGTGACGTCCGGAGCTTGGAGTCATGGCGGAGACTGAGCCGAGCTTGGTGGCTGCTGGGGGCCTCGCGCTGCCGCCAGAGAAGGAGGAAGGAGCCGGCCTGAGCTCAGGCCCGGAGCGTAACTCTGCGGGCTCCTCGTCGACCCCTGAGGCCCCACCGCCTGCCCCCGAGCCTTCCAGTCCCAACGCCGCGGTCCCCGAAGCGATTCCTACGCCTCCTGAGGCGGCCTCCGCGGCCTTGGAGTTGCCTCCCCCAGCCCAGGGCCCCCCGCCGCTTCCCGAAGCTGCTCCGCGCTCCCCTCCACACCCTGGCGGCTCCCGACCCGGCCCGGAGACGTTCCGCCAGCGTTTCCGACAGTTTCGCTACCAGGACGCCGCAGGCCCGCGGGAGGCGTTCCGTCAGCTGCGGGAACTCTCCCGCCAGTGGCTGCGACCCGACATCCGCACGAAGGAGCAGATCGTGGAGATGCTGGTGCAGGAGCAGCTGCTCGCCATCCTGCCAGAGGCGGCGCGGGCCCGGCGGCTTCGCCGCCGCACCGATGTGCGCATCACGGGCTGAGCTGTGGAGCTGCGGGCGACCGGGCTCGGGCATTTTCTGGACTGGGGCCACGATCGGGTCCGGGGGCCTGAGCCTGGCTCTCCATTCCGCGTTGATGAAAACCGAGTTTTTGGCAGCTCCAGTCGTCTGATGTGTCCCTTTCGTTCGTTCTTTACTAGGTTTATTTTCCCGAGCCTGTCTCCTTCCAACCTCCTTTTTGGCTGGTGGCGAAACCAAGTTGGGAGCCCATGAGAATAAAGCCTTTGTTCCCTATTCACTTGGCATTTATTGGCTTTTGTGGGATCATTAGCGTGTTGGCTAGGCCTGGGCCTCCACATCTGGGAAATTTCTCTCCTCGCTCCACAGGACCCAACTTGGGATTCCATTGTTTAGTTGGGGTCTCCGTAAAGGTTTTAGCCGCCGTGGTTCTATATTCGCCCCTACCTCTCACTAGAATATGAAATTGCCTTCCCACCTAAAAAGGTAGTGGATAGTGGTTGTGGCAGGCGATTATCCGACTCTTACAAAGTGCTTACTCAACTGGCTACCTCTATAACAATTGGGCCACTAACTTGTTACACCAACCTGCCCTTTGGGCACAGGCTTCCCAAAAGACCTATGCCTGTGGGCTATTTTAGGAAGTGTTTTAGTGCAGGTCCTTACGGAGAGCTCCTTGTGAGCTCTGGTTTAAGCCTCCAAATTCACGTTTCTTGCCATGTTTTAGGCCTCTAGAATTTGAGTAGAACTGGCATGAACTAATGAGTTATTACATTGCTGGAGCCACTCTAATTCTCTCCAGCTATATTTTTTTAATAAGCGTAATTGTTTAGAAAGAGAAGGGCTTTGGCAAGTAATAGGGAAGCTCTGTTACGAAATCTTAAAAGCCTATTTTTCCCTAAGTCTTCTGTCCACTCAGGAAGGAACTAATTGGGGTCCATAGGCAATTTGGATTGGTCTCAGAAGGGTCCTAATTGCAATGGGTGCCATCTCTTAATATGAGGAAGGCCAGACCTATCTTCACTTCACTGCTCTCAACAACTGAAATCTAATAAGCCTGCAGCTCACACCACAAAGCACAAGCCAGACTGGGTTAGAGGACGATGTGGGACATTTTACGTTCACATATTAAAGACCCTTAGATGAATTCAAAATTATTTTGCCTACTTTATTGGGATTTAGAATCTTGAGTTGCATCTGCTTCCCTGCAGAAGATATATCTGTTTACAATGTAAGTCTTCCTCTAAAAATGTTTATAGAAAATTATGTAATGGGTATTAAAAATAGGGTACAGAACTTTATAACATGATTGAAACATAGCAACAAAAACCTGTTTTATTTTTTCCAAATACAGATACAGAAGTTTGCATGTTTTGCAAATATTGCTTCAAAGCAACATTTCTATATACAGCGCCTTCTGTTCTAATAGCGCGTAAACATAGATATGTATCCACAGTGCAATGTTGGCTCATCAAGGGTCCACCTTGCATAACACTCATCATTTAAAGAAACAAAATGGTTAGTCAAACCAGAACTGTTTTTTGTCAAGGCAATTTTTTATAGGTGGATAGTTTTTCTCAAAGAAAACTTAGGTAGTGTACATATTTCTACATGGTAACAGTAATCTTTGCAAATAACAGTTTCCAGTGCTCCAACTTGGGGTTAATTCAGCCTGACCCAGGAATTGGGGATGGAGCCCCTAAACATGGCTTTAAATTAGAGAAGCACACTGAGGTTATCAGAACTTGGGACTCATCCCTGCTTCCCTAAGGACAAAAGTCACAATGAGTGAAATGGGATTATTTACTTTATAAACAATAAACCCAATAATGGCCACTTGGCAGAATTAGGGTAATTCAGTTTCTGCTTCCACCTTTGAGAAAGACATGACATTGACTCCCTTAAAGTTGTAGTAGCTTCCCCAGATGTGATGCTCGAATGTATTTGAGAAAAGAAAAATCAGTAATCTAATAATACAACAGTCATCATACCTCACAGTTGTGGCTACAGAAAATCATCCTGTTTCATCCCTTTTCAGACAAACACACCATTCTTATAATGTGGCTGTCTGATAAATTGTGCAAAACATAGATGCCATGCACAGTCCTTGAACATTTCTTCCCACACCAGAAATGCCAATGTTAGCAATGGGAAAGAGCCTCTTGGAGAGGAATCACGTCAGCTTTACTACAGATGTCACAGCCACATGTCTTCCCTCTGATGGATAAGCTACAGCAGGTCAACTGGCCCTAAATTTATTTTATATCAAATGGTGAAGAAATCACTGGACAGAGCATTCCCTGAAACAGATTTTGGTACAGAGACCTTCAAGACCACAATGACCTGTGTGCCTTCAAGGTCTAATCATTCCAAATGGCGCTGGAGATACTGTCATTGCTATAGAGATATTGGCTACTTCACGTTTACATAGTAAATATTTGCAGCATATAACATTACAGATTCATAAACCCATAATTAACTTGTGAGTGTTAATGGACAAGTGTGCTTTGATTTTTGCCTTTAGTGATAAGAAAACTAAACGGTGAAATGGGTCACTCCTCAAAGCATGGAACATTTTCTTTAACTTTGTCTAGCAAAGAAAAACAATATAGCAATTACACATGTGACCTGCAAGAGTAACAAATGTTGTCTTAAAAGGTACAAATTGTACCTGGACCTTAAGCAGCATAATCACCTTGACCTCACAAAATAATACAAACAGGAAATCTAAAGTGTTAAAGTATATTAAAACAATTCTGAAAATGCCAACTACTGAACATACACCCTTCTGGGAAGGAGAAAAACAGCACAGGTAGAATCTGAAGTTTGTTTACAACAATAGAAAATAAGGTAATTCTCCAAACCACATTCTTTGTAACAAATCTTTACAGTGAAAGAGTTCAAAATCTGGGGAAACATTTTTTGGACATTAAATAGAACCGGGAAGCTGTCAACATTAAGAAGTGGGTAGAAAACGCTGTCCTTTGGGTTCCAGAACCTGCCTGCTTCAGTTTGGAAATCCTCCTAGATTCTTATTACTGTGAGATTCTAGTTCCTCCACAGGCTGTTCGGGCTTTGCTACAAAAGACACAACCCAGCCAACTCTGGGGTAAAACCATACAAAACTTGTCCCCGGTACCATGAAGTCATGCAAGACAGGTGGTGAGAAAAGTGAAGAGTCCTAAGGAGAAGGCAGGGCAGCCAAGGCCTCTGCTCCTTCCCAACCTCCACAGAATGTGAAGTCACAACATCCTCACGAAGCTGGAAAAATGAAAATGGTGCCTGCTGCCTAAATCCATGCCAGGCAGAAACAAGAAGGCTTGGCATGTGCCCCACCCTGACAAAAAAGTCAATTAAATAAGCTGCAAGTTGAATTTACAACTGTTTCTGACTAAACTTTTTTGGCTCTCATTCCATTTATCGGTGGCACGATTTCAAGTCAAGTTTGTGCAAAAAGACTCACTCTCCATTCAATGATGTGCACAGAAGAAGGGAATCCCAAGAGTCTATTTGCTACCTTCTTGGTAGGCTTCAAGATCAGAGTGCCCTGCCCTCCAGCAGCCAAAATGGCCCCTTTGTCCAATGTCTATCACACCCCCTGCCCAGATCCCTGAAGTCAGTCGGTGTCACGTGCATTCGGCATGCTAGGTTTATTTATTTAAATATGCAAAGCTCCTCCTGCAGGTGCCCCAGGATTGTGCCCCCACTAGTTCTGGGTGCCCAGTTTCATGTTGAGCAGCAGAGTGCAATCTGCTGCACCTTGCCCAGGTCCATCAGCAGCTGCTTGATGCAATGCTTGAGCTGCGGAAGCCTGGCCAGTGGCTCCGGGGGCTCCAATTCCCCAGTGTAGTCCAGCCAGCTCTCCAACACTGTAGGCAGAAGAGAGAGAAGACCCAGTGAGCTCCTAACACTTCATCTGTGAGAACATCAGCAAGAATTTCAGCATCTTCTCCCAACTATCCCCACAAGGTTAGGCGACGGGAGGGGGGGGCCACTCAGGCAACACTGACTCATCACCCTCTCTACAAAGTATTCCCCCTAGGACAAGGCTCAAATGCTTTAGAGGAGCACAGTCCAACAGAACTTTCTGCAGTGGAAATGGCCTACATCTGTGCTGTCTATACAGGAGCCACTAGCCATATGTAGCTAATTGAGCACTTAAAATGTAGCTAGTATGACTAAGGAACTGAACTCAAATTTTATTCAATTTTAATTCATTAAAGAGCCACACACAGAGGCGCCTGGGTGGCTCAGTTGGTTGAGCATCTGCCTTCGGCTCAGGTCATGATCCTGGAGTCCTGGGATCAGGCTGCGCATTGGCCTCCCTGCTCAGCGGGGAGCCTGCTCCTCCCTCTCCCTCTGCCTGCAGCTCCCCCTGCGTGTGCTCTCTCTCAGATAAAGATAAATAAAATCTTAAAAAGAGCCACATATAAGCTAGTGATTACTGTATTAGTGCAGCTCTACAGTCTAGAAGGCTTTGAAGAACCCACCTTCCTCAGTGTTACTCCCCAGTCTTTTTTAATTCTTTCATTCTTTTTTCAAGATTTTTATTTATTTATTTGAGAGAGAGAGAGCACAAGTAGGGAGGAGGAGCACTCGGAGAGGGAGAAGCAGATTCCCAGCTGAGCAGGGAGTCTGACACGGGACTCAATCCCAGGACCGCGGGATCATGACCAGAGCTGAAGGCAGATGCTTAACCAACTGAGCCACCCAGGACCCACTCCCTAGTCTTTATAAGGTTTTCCTTTGTTGGACATCAGAGAGCGTTGTGTTTTAGCCTCCTATTAAGAAAAATGAGAATCTAAAGGCACTTGAAAAGGTCTATTTTTATCACTATAAAGTCTGATTTGCTTCATATTCCTATCATCAGTAACACTGAATACTCTGACTTTATTTTCTAAGTATTTAATGTAAGATGTCCAGGTACTAACATCCTTGATTAATATTTGTTCAATATCTAAAAAACTGCCTTATCTCTGAGAGCAGGGATTTCTCTATAGAAGATGTTTTTTCGGGGCGCCTGGGTGGCTCAGTTGGTTAAGCGACTGCCTTCGGCTCAGGTCATGATCCTGGAGTCTCAGGATCGAGTCCCGCATCGGGCTCCCTGCTCAGCAGGGAGTCTGCTTCTCCCTCTGACCCTCTTCCCTCTCGCGCTCTCTCTCATTCTCTCTCTCTCAAATAAATAAATAAACTCTTAAAAAAAAAAAAGATGTTTTTTCTTCCCAAGCCCTCCCTGAAGCTCTGGCATCTGGAGAGAGGCCATTTTGGAACCCTGCATCTTTTGACAAGAGACAGCCCCTCCAGGGAGGCCTGTGCTCACCCCAGCCTGCCTGTACCCTTTCTAGTTCATGAGCCAACCTGTACTGAGCACCTTCTGGACCCTTGAGCTAAAGGTGCAGAAAGAGGAAGACCCACCCAGTGCCTGTTCTTCAAAGAGCTTACAGCCTCACACATAATCCTTTTCCCTCCTCAGATCCAGCCCTCCACCTTCCTTCCCACCTTTCAAAATCCTTTGTTCCCTGTAAGTTACTTCCCAGAGAAGCCCTCCCCAACTCTATACCCTAAATCATGTTGCTGTGTTAAATTAAGGGTGCTATGTGATCAAATCTTTCCTCCTTTGGAGCACTTACCATGGTTTATAATTATATATAATGGGATAATTTAATTAATACCTGTCTCTACCTCAAGATCAAGTTCCATAAGGGCAGAAGCCAAGTCTGCCTTGCTTACCATGATATCCCTAAACACTCAACTGTGCCTGAAACACAGCAGGCACTCAACAGAGAGAGTGAGAAAATGTGGGAATGGCCTAGCAAAGTGCCCACTGACTGCTTGGGCTCCAAAACTCACCTGCCTCCCTCTGATTTCTTGTTGGTACGTGGGGGTTCCAAGGAGGAGAAACAGCCCCTCCTCCTCATCCCAACCAGTACAAGGACTTGAAAATAAGAAAATAAGATTGCCTTCTCAGACCTGAACTTGAAAGTCAAGAGTAAAGGATCAAAGTCACGGGAGAGTGACTAGTGACCTGCTGAGCAAGATAAAACTCCCCAGTGACCAGTTTCAATACATCAATTATTCTTTAAGGAAAAAAACTAGGAGATAAGAGACTGCTCAGCAAAAGGGCACAAGAATAAATGGAGAAAAGGCCCGAAAGCAATGCTGGAAGAGCCCATCTGGATGAGTGTAGAAAAGAGGTAGTCAGGGGCAGCACCTGGGTGGCTCAGTAGGTTAAGCATCCGCCTTCAGCTCAGGTCATGATCTGAGGGTCCTGGGATGGAGCCTTGAGTCTGGCTAGCTGCACAGTGGGGAGTCTACTTTTCCCTCTGCCCAGCCCCACCACTCACGCTCTCTCTTTCTCTCAAATAAAAGGATAAAAATCTTAAAAAAAAAAGAAAAGAGGCAGTCAGGACTGGCCAGGTCATTTCCAAAAGACAGACAGAATGTCAGTCCATCTGTCCTTGACAAGATGATCCTACAGTTGCTGAGAGGCCCCTCTTATGGTCATTATAACTACTTCTGATCTGGTTCCAGGCTCACCAAAGACACCATCCAAGACTATGGTGACCCAGGAGGCATGCAAAGGAAGAAAGAGCACCGGTGTGCCGCCTAGAAGAGTCTAGGTTACTCAGTAGTCTCTGAGCTTGGTTAAGAGGAATGTTTGGAGCCCCTAAGGTAGAAACCTTCTCTCTAGATCTCCAGGACTGAAGATGACCCTGAACTATGAGAGCCAATAGCATCTCCTCTGGACTCCCCAGCATCCAGCAGGCCAGCCTTCTCTCCATACCATGTGCTGGACCATCACCCCAAGTTTCTCTTTTAAGGGAGCTCAAAAGGTTCTCAGCAGTATAATGATAGTAAGCAAGACAGAAGGTCACAAAGGTGAGGTTCCATTTCATATACTCTCCCAGACCATCTAGATAGAGGCCAATGCTCAGTAAAGTAACATTTTTTTCTTTTTTCTTTTTTTTTTAAGATTTTATTTATTTATTCATGAGAGACAGAGAGAGAGAGAGAGAGAGAGGCAGAGGGAGAAACAGGCTCCCAAGGAGCAGGGAGCCCGATGCGGGACTTGATCCCAGGACCCTGGGATCATGACCTGAGCTGAAGGCAGACACTTAACCATCTGAGCCACTGAGGCGCCCCAGTAACATTTTTTTCTTAAAATAATATTTCTGATGCTAAAAGATTCAATATTTTCATAGTCATTAAAAATCTTTTCTCTTGGGCACCTATGTGGCTCAGCTGGTTGAGCATTTGCCTTTGGCTCAGGTCATGATCTCGGAATCCTGGGATTGAGTCTGGCATCAGACTCCCCTGCTCAATGGGGAGCCTGCTTCTCCCTCTGCCTGCCGCTTCCCCAGCTTGTGAGCTCTTTCTCTGACAAATAAATAAAATCTTTTAAAAGAATTTTTTAAAAAATCTTTTTCTTGGGCGCCTGGGTGGCTCAGTCAGTTAAGCGCCTGCCTTCGGCTAGGTCATGATCTCAGGGTCCTGGGATCAAGCCCCGTGTCGGGCTCCCTGCTCAGAGGGAAGCGTGCTTCTCCCTCTCCCACTCCCTACATAAATTATTAAATTATGGTTAATATAAAAACAGTAACTCTTTTAAAATATAAATCAGTCAAAAAAATATTTATTAGACTATTTCTTAAAAGGAATACTATATCCAAATTCTTATAAAAGCTCAGTTTATCTTAATGGTATTTGGATAAACTCAAGAGTTCACTCCCTACTATGGTTGAAATAAAATGGGATTCCGATAAATCTTAATTAAATACAATGGAAAAGTCTGTTTATCTGAATAAAATCTCTATGATTTATCATTGATTTTCACACTTCAGGGCCTGGAGTATCAGAACACAAACAGAATACGTGACCCCAAATCAGCAGCACACATAAGAGGCCCTCAGGAAGGCCAGAGAAGGGAGCCCGGACTTAACCTCCTCACCACACTGGCCACGAGACTGAACAGGAGTGACAAGTCAGTAAGAAGTGGGGAAACAGTGATGTCTCCCCTAAGGGCAGGCTCCTTTGGCAACAAAAGAACACCCTCCCTGTTTCCACAGTGCTAAGCCTACTCTAGGGACCCAGAGCCACTCCTACTGCTATTCTCTCAAAATCCATAATTTCCAGTCTGGCATTCAATCCTCTTTCATCTAGAGAATAGCAGGGTTTTCAGACAGTGGAATCAGTTACCATTCTAAGGAGCCCAAGGAAACCTTTTAGGAGTAAAGGGGACAGAAACACTCCCCCTTCCAGAAGTGCCCTTAGAATGGACCCTGAATTAGTCTCCCATTCCCAGTTCCTCAGGTTTGCCTCCAGGGCAGGGCAGAAGCATCAGGGCATAGAGGTCCTTCTCTCACTTTTCTTAAATAGGACAACCCTTTCCCAGTCAAGCCAGCCCTTTTATCACCTACCGAGTCACCGCCCTCCCTCAGAAAACCTCACTTTCCTCAAGGCTCGGCTTCAGACACAGGGGTTCCAGGAAGACTTCCAGTTATCATTTCCCCTGCCACACTTCGCCTTTGGCAGCGTCTCGGCCATACACTTGCCCTGGTCACACCTCAAGACTCTAGCTTGTATAACGTATGGCATCCTTCTGAGTTATTTCATGCACAAGTAGCTTTATATCCCCAGTTACAGCAATGGTAGCCTGACTACACTCAGAATCTGCCAATGGAATATTTACTTTTCAGTTTGGCTCCTTTTTAAGAATGAAAACAAAAAATTAATAAGTGAAAAATCAAGAAGGAATTCTGTCTTCAAAAATCAAACTGACAACTTCCTAGGGATCAAAAGAGACTGAACTTGAGCATGTTTATCAGGCCCATCTGTTACCACTAACACCTGGGAGAAATACCCAGGGTTACCCAAATGACCCAGTCAAGTTCTTAAATCTCTACTGATAAAGAAGAGAAAGCTTCAGTTTAGATTTTATGAAAGGCCGAAATAAAAGGTTTCTTCAGATTAATCCTCAAAGACATCCAAAAAACTCTATTAAGTCAAAATTGAAATCCCCCACAGAACTTGGTTAGCAAAGTTGCTCAGGTCGCACACTGCCTGCAGACAGTTAGTTATACTTCTAGTTATACTTCTGCACTCCGCTTTGCGGAAGGCACTAGGTAAGTGAGGGAGGACTCCTGACATCACACAGACCTTAAAAGTGCCAGATAAGTACTAAAAGTAAAGCTTGCTCATCTAGAGGGAGAATGGGGGATGATGAGACTGAAAAGAAAGGAGGCAAGAATACAGCTATCTGTGGAGAGCCAGAGAAGGAGCCCTACCATCCAGCTCTTTTTCAATGGAGTCCATCCTATGTGTGACTTCGTCCTGAAGAGATTCCACGTGGGTCAGCAGGTTAAACTGCCACTGGTGCTGGGAGCTCAGCAGCCCCTCTCCGCTTCTGTCCAGCAGCTTCCGAGTGGGGGCTTCCTCGGGTAGGACCTTTTTGGAGACATATTCCCTCACCTAGGAATGCAATGGCATTTAAGTTACTGAGTGGAGACAGCTCCCAGCCCCTTCTCCAACCAGCCAGAGTTTACAACCGTCTGAAAAATCAGTTGCAGTTTGAATATTCCAAACCTCTATCCCCCTCTCTTCCTGTCTTGGACACCTGGCAGAGGAATGCCTGGTGTAGCAATCACAAACACCTCAGGGCAGCACAGGCCTCACAGCTGCTTCCCAGTGACTGGCCCAATGCCCCAGGCCTGGAAGAGGCCCCACGGAATGGCTTCTAGAGCCCGGAGATCAGAGTAGAGCAGGATGGGCACAGATAGGGGTTAGTATGTTACTTAGCAGGAGTCAGACAAATTAGTTTTAAGTCCAAGCTCCTTGTCTTGCTGAATGTGTGAGCCTGGATTAGTTATTTTTCCTCTCTGAGCCTCTGAGGCAAGTAGTAAAACCTATCTTACAGGTTCATGGGGATGAAACAGGATAAGGTTATAAAACACTGTGTTGGCCTATGGTCAGCTTGTCAGGAATGAAAGATATTTTTAATCCTAGCTGACTTGTTCAGGCCCGGTATTTTCTGATTTTTTAATATGTGGCAGATGCCTCTAGGGAATCTGCCTAGTTTGTAGGATCACAACCCTTTTCTACAGTTTGGATCTCAACCTTTCCTTCCTTCATTCATTTGAAATGAAATAGGGTCAAGCTAATATTTATTAGAGCTGACTGTGTAAAGCTCTGTGCTGAGAGCTCTTCACAGACACACTGCATAATAACTAGAGGACACAGACACTGGCCCCTCCCACAGGGAGGTGAAGAGACACATCTAAGGAGATAAAGTGCTCAGCATCACACAGTAAGTGGCTAAGCCCAGACTTGAAACTGGGTGTGTCTCCAAAACCAACCTCACCAACCTTGACTAGCACTGTTTAGACACTGGCAAGGGCACAATGCCCATCCATGAGGGGCTTATAATCTAGGCTGTCCCACCCGGCAATATGCAGTAACATATCTAATGCTGGTGATGCCAACCACGGAGTAAAGTTTGAAAGGAAGGATAACCAGGGTGGAGAAACTCTCCAGTTACACAAAGCCTCACTGACCAACTGAGGACAGGACAGAATGACACCAGTGAACATTAAAGATGACAACACTGGCAGGAAAATGACACAAAGAGGCTCTAGAAGAGCATGATTTGAATAACAAAAAATTGAGAGCTGTTCTTGGGAAAGCTGATAACCAGCAAATATTCTGACAAAATGGACTGTTCTATCAGGGCTGCAAAGTTAAAAGTCAAAGTAAAGCTATCACAGATTTGTACTGAAAACCTTATGCCTAACAAAACGCCTCACTCATTCTTTGCTCATGCTAAGAATTAGCAGCTAGGTGCAATTACAACATGAACCCTGTTAAAGAAAAAACCCATTTCCAACTTAACTTCCATTTATCAAGTGCCAATCACCACTTTTCTCCTCACTTCTTCCCACCTCCCCCCCCCAGTGACTGTCATTTTGTGGGCATTTCCTGTAACCAGGATTTCTGGTTTAATCGGGCTCTCCTGACTTTGCACCCATTTTAACCCACCAAAAAATACCTATGATAAGCACCTTTAAATACAATTTTACAGTAAGTACAACTTTATAATAAACGTCTTCCACAGAACCCTACAGGGAGAGCCCAAGCACTCAAACACTAAGTGAAGAACAAGTACAGGTGAGCCACATACCTTTAGGGAGCTAGATTTGGAGTCACTGTCCCCCCTACTCCTGTCTTGGTCTAGAGGCCAGCCCAGACGTGGAGAGAGAGAACCATCACCGTTCTCATGGAGGGGGTTGACCGCATCGTCAAGGGCAGAGCCCCGGGTCTCCACCACCAGCTTCTGCTCCACAGCAGGGTAATAGGCGCGGGGCTTCTGATAGCAGTGCTCGCTGGTGATATAGGACTCCTCCACAGACCGGGGTAGGGGCAGGGGCAAGGGCTTCTCCACCGCCCCGTTCAAAGTTCTATAACTTGGGACTTCCTCTTTGCTCTTGGCTTCAGTGACGTGGATGTGTTTCAAATGAGATCTCCCCTCCCCTGAGTGCTGTTTCCAAGGCTGACACCACAGCTGCAGATCAGGATGCTCCCTGCTTCTGTTGGGAGGGCAAACATACAAAGGGCTTTGGAGTAACTGGGACCACTGCAGGGGTGTCTCAATTCCCATTCTCCCAAAAGGAAGAGGAGCTCCCCACTTGGGCCATCTGGCTACAAGCCACCATTTACCAAGCAAAAGGGAACATGAATCCACGGTCTCTGAGGAGACCACCTGTAGGCAAGCTCCCACTGCGAACACGCATGGTGAGGGAGACTGGACTTGGAGTCACAAGACCTGACTGCATTTCAATTCAGCCACTGATTAGTAGAACAGCTATAATGAGTCACTCAGCCAGACTCATTCCCATTCCCTCCTCTGCAAAACTGGGCTAACCATCTGTCTGCCATTAGCCAATGAGTTTGATAAAGATTAAGTGAATTAATTCAAATAAAGTACTTTGTTGGCAGCAAAGTACTCTTCAAATGTGAGTTACTAAAAATAACCTAATAAGCCGGCATGATAATCCTGGCATGCAATAGCTTTCAGTTACAAAATGCAATGATGGGGGCACCTGGATGGCTCAGTCGGTTAAGTGTCTGATTTTGGCTCAGGTCATGATCCCCGAGTCCAGCATTGAGTCTGCTTGTCCCTCTCCTTCTGCCCCTCCCCCTCCTCGTTCTCTCTCTCTCTCTCTCTCTCTCTCTCCCTCTAATGAATAAAATCTTTTAAAAAATACAATGACAATGGGTCGAGGGGGCAGGAATCAAAGTCATCTACGTATAAGCCATTAGTAATTTTTTAAAAAATTCTTCTAAAATCTTTTACTCTCACCATTCCAAGGAGAAAACTTTGTTACTAAAGAACAGGGATTCTAATCCTTTTTTGAGCCACAGACTCCTTTCCTTTGAGAATCTGTTGAAAGCTCTGCCTGCACATATGTGCACATAAAACTCTGTGTTAGTACTTTAGTCTCCCAGAATCATTCCCTGTTTGAGTTTTGACCCAATGGAGGATCATTAAATTAATCTACTGGATAATAATCAATTGTAATGCTCCACAAATTTGCGTGTCATCCTTGAGCAAGACCCATGCTAACCTACTCTGCATCGTTCCAATTTTAGTCTAAGTGCTGCCGAAGCGAGCGGCATAATCAACTATAGAAAGGAAAACAGAATAGAAAATATCATAATGTACCATTCTAAGTAACAGTAGGTGTTCTGTGAAATTTTAGTTTCAGTTTTATATATGTGAGAAACATAAAACATATTTCTTACTGTGGAATAAAAATTTTATTAAGTTTAAAAGCCACTACTCTAGATGAACTTCACCTTTTAACTCTTCTTTACTACCCAGAACTTCCACTATTACCTTTGATCATTAAATGAAAAGAAGGAAAAAAGGGAGGGAGGGAAGGAAAAAAACAGTGGGCTTCTGGAGTAAGGCCCATGGTTACCAGAGATCCCAGCTGGGGGGGCAGTGCCCTCTAGGGGGGCGTTTGGAAATAAACAGACAGGTGCTACTCACATCTGGTTCAGAGATGGGCAGAAATGTGTTGCATGACCTTTCTAACTGCCACAATGACTGACAGGTACTACTGGCATTTAGTTCACTGAATCCAAGGATGCCTAACATCCTATAATGCTTGGAACAATCACACATGATTGGGATAAAGAATCATCCCACGATATAGTCAACAGTACTTTCCCAGCCCCCAGTGGAAAAACACTGAAACCAGATAAGCAGGAAAGCACAGCTTAACTCCCCAGCAACTCCCATATATGGGTACCCCTCCACACACACTTGGCTGAATTCCTGCACAAATGGAATAGGCCATACATATGAAAGCATGGAGTGATTCTACAGAACCTAAAATTATGTTCCCAAGGGGCTACAAGTATCCTTTCTCAGCTCTACCTCCCACAATCACCAAAACCCCTCCTATTCACTGGAGAAGGACAGGAAACGAGTATCAAGGCAGCCTAGGTCCCTGGACCAGTGTCAGCAGGGTATCACAGCCTGTCCCAGGAATCCAAGATGCCAGACACACCTCTGAAATCATAACTGCATCAGGGGAAATGAGAGTCATCATTAACGTTCAGGTTTACTGCAGTCTGAAATCTGTTAACTGGAGCATGTAAGCCACAGTACGGACCTTCTCTTGCATGAAAATCACAAGTCTTTGCTTCCCCCTTCCTAGAATTTTTGCCCTTCCAGGTAAGACCTGAAGCCCCAGCTACTACTCCACACACACACACACACACAAAAACCCTCCCTGGCCTTTCTTTGTACACCCTGTCAATCATGAAGAAGGAAGGTACAGACATGCATGCTACTTTTTAAATGACAATAGATGCTCTGAGGTTACTCCCAGGTTTATTGTTTGCCTTTGAAAATAAATCTGCCAGGCCACTTAGGAACAGTATTTCTGAGAATGAGGCCCCAGAGTTTGTGACAGCAGAGACTATCTATGTGTACACAGACATACTGGGACCACACTCCCTCCGCCCAGGATCTTTTCTCCACATATAATGATGAACAAGATCTCCCTATGCCCTCTTCTGAATTGCTAGAAGTCAATTTAATTCCAGTACAAAGTCACTGCTATAAAGATGAAGGATCTAAATGGGAATTCAGAAGGGACAAGGTTCCAAAATATAGGATAAGGCCAGGAGCAGTGGCATTTCAGTAAGAAAGAAACACCGTCTGGTTATTAAAGCCAAGGGACCCCAATAAGAGCTACATGTCTTTCTCAGAGCTTGTATGAACGTGGGTCATCTGACACACAGAATGCAACCACAGAAGGGGAATTCACACTCAATTTCACTCCTCAAACTTCCAGCCACTAAAAGCCAGAAGTCCAGTTCCAGAACACCTAAAACTTTGCATGAGCAAACCATGAAGAGAAAAGACTTACTGAGCAACCACTAGGCTAGAGAGCAGGCCTGCCAATATTATCTCTTCCAGCAGTTTTCAATGTTACTTTATTTACCAGTCAGGGGTGTTAAGGATGAATGGATAAACAAAATCCAACATTACCTACAATGGAATATTATTCAGCCTTTAAAAAGGAAGGAAATTCTGATACTGACTATAATATAGATGAACTTTTGAAGACACCGTGCTAAGTGAAATGAGCTAGTCACAAAAAAGACAAATACAAATACAAAATACTGTGGGATCCCATTTATATGAGGTATCTAGAGTAGTCAGATTCACAGAAACACCTAGAATGGTGGTGGCCAGGGGAGGGGAAGAGGCAAAGAGGAGAGAAGTTGTTTAACAGATACACAGTTGCAATTTTGCAAGATGAAGAGTTATGGAGATTGGTTTCAACAAGGTGAATGTACTTAACACTACTGAACTATATATTAAAAACAGTTAAGGGGGGGGCGCCTGAGTGTCTCAGTCAGTTAAGCATCTGCCTTCAGCTCAGGTCATGATCCCACGGTCCTAGGATCGAGGCCCATGTCGGGCTCCCTGCTCAGCAGAGAGCCTGCTTCTCCCTCTCCCTCTGCCTGCCGCTCTGCCTACTTGTGCTCTCTATCTGTCAAATAAATAAACAAAATCTTAAAAAAATAATAAAATAAAATAAAAAATAAAAAGCTAAGACTGTTCATAAATTTATAAAACATAAATTTTATATAATGCATATTTTACAATAAAAACAATTCAGAACTGTATACCAAAACAGTAAACAAACTAAACTATACATACATACACCATATTTTGATTATGGTGGCGGTTGCAAGGGTGAATACATCTGTCAAAACTCAATGAACCTGTAAAATGAGCAAACTTAATTATATATAAATTCTACCTGAATAGGGTTGTTTTTTTAAAAAAGAACGTTTACTGTGTAACTGACATATTCCCCTCTACCCCCGAGGGGGTGCACCATTCCTGGAAGTACTGCAATACCAGGTCAATGTGTGGAGTGGTCAGAGCAAGCTCCTATTCCATCTCCTAGTTCCAAAATCCATTTAATATATTGTCCTTGGATACAGGACATATCAGATATTAAACTGCTAAGAACAGACACTACACTTGACCTTAGCCAAAAGGCTGAGATGTAGTAAAGGTCTCAAACTCGATGGTCTTATCACTGATTTTGTGGCTTTCCAATCTCAAATTGATCCTGCCTCCCCCCCCACACCCAGACCATCTCAAATCAGACTCATCCCCAAAGCTACAGGTGCCACACTTACTGCAAGATGCTCATCTTAAGCTGCAGGCCATGGAGAACCTCGATCACTCTCTGCACATCTCCAAGAAGCTGGTGGGTGGCCACAATCTTCTTGGCATTCTGGTGGGAGTAGTTCTCTTCTAAAAAGGCCAGGCCATGCATATGTCCCCTGCTCAACCACTCTTTGTCATACCAGTACTTGAAGCCAGGCCTCTGACCTAAAGCAGTGACAATGAGAGAGTTAATACTCGGCCTGAAGGAAACCCAGACCATTGTATCATTGCAGTTATCACATAAATTACTGGAAGGATGCATTGGTGTGTTCATTTTATTTATTCATCCAGTAAACATTTACTTGGCACCTACTATATCCTGGGCTCCCTTCTAGGGATTGGGAATAAGGCAGTAAGACATGTAAATTTCCTGATCTCCTAGAACAGGCCAGAGGTGGAGTGGGAACCTAGGTATCTCTTTAAATTTAAATCACATCATTACATCTCCTGCTTAAAACCTTCAATGACTTCCTACTGCATACAGAAAAAAAAAAAAAAAAAAGCCAAAGCCCTAACACTGGCCTAATGAGCCAACTGCACCCAGTCCTTCTTGCCCTCCTTGCCCCACCCTTACAGCCCTTACAGTGGCCTCCTTTCAGTTTCTGGAACACATCCATCTTTTTGGTCTTAGGATCTCTGCTCTAGCATCCTCTCTGTCTGGAGCATTATTTTCCAAGGCCCCTGAAGGACTGGCACCTTTCCACTTCCTCAGACGGGCCTTTTGTTACCTTCAAAGTAAGAAAGCCTCTTCAGTGCCTCCTAACTCCTTCCCTATCTGGTTGCTAACCTCCCCCGCCAAAGCATTCATCCCTATCTAACATCTTCTTGCTTACTGGACTTATTTTGACATCTGTTTCTGGCCCTAACTCCACTAAGAGCAAGAATAATAGGAACCATTTGTTCATGGTTGTATCCCCAGCATATGGCAAAAGACATCTTGAATGGATTTATCAAGTAGAAAGAAGCTCCAAGTCGCCCTTCCAACTGTCACCTACCACCTTACTAAATATAAATAGTCAGGCACCCTCCCTTCTCTGAACCTCCATTTCTCATCTAGTATAATGACAGATGAATTGGATGGTTTCAGTGGTCTTGCTCATTACAGGAATCCTTAGGAAGAACTGAAAACACAACTACATGTGACTCGGTAGTATTTCCTGCTCCAAAACCCCAAGGAACAACTTTCAACCAGACAAGCATTTACTTCCCAATATCTATAAAAACCCTGAAATAACCCATACAATCCCTATCAAGTTTCTTGGGCTCTTCCCAGCTTTACTAAAACACATGGTAGGGATATACCTCGATTCTGTAAAAAACATCTTTAAGTAACCTTTAAAGAATAAGTCTGTTAGGTTAAACTTCCAGTCCAAGACACTGCAGAGTCAAACACAGGCTACAAATATAAATGTAAAAGACACGGAGCACTTGATTCAAGGAGGAGTCTATTTACAGCACTGGCAATTAGAGTTGTAAAAGTTCAGCAAGTGCAGAGGAGTCAATGAAGATGGCGTACATGATTTGTAAAAAGGGAAAAGTGGAGGGAGGGGAGGAGTGAGAGATAATAAAGTGGACAAAAGGGATTTTTAAGCGGTGCTAAGGAGCCCTAAGGATTACGTGCAGCATCTCAGAGGCAGCTGCTGCACAAGTGGCCTGAGCAGCAGGATTCAGAGCAGTACCACCTGTTTTACGAAACAAAGGTCAAAGACCATGGTTCTCATCTCCTATCTGGCACTAACTTGCTGACTGGTCTTAGCCCTGTCATGTCCCTTTTAGGTCTGTATTTGCTCACCTATCAAATGTGAGGGCTGAACTAAGTGGTCTCTCAGATCCTGCCCATTAATAATATTCTATGATTCACAGATTAATCTTCTGACCATATTCTTTCCTGGGGATAAAGGGACAAACAGGCAGATTCCTCTCCATCTATGGACTAATCTAGCACAAGGAGATACAGTGTCACAACAGAGGTCATCAGGTCCCAAGGGGACACACTTCTAAAACACAAATTACGGTGACTAGCCCCTCCCTACACAACAAACAAAATCAATATCTGACCCCACAAGTCAGTTCTAATTCCAATTTGCTTTACGAGATTGGGAAAGTCATTCATGTCCCTGGGCATCAATTTCTTCCTCATAAGCCAAAACAGGAATAGGAGCTCCCGCCAGGCCTACCTCATAGGACAAAAAGAATCAACAGAAGTAGAGGCACTTAAGCATTGTCTAGTCTTGCCTAACCTTGGGATCATGGAACTGGAGCCAAGGGGAGAAACCTTACAGGTGGTGAAGGGAAAAGATATCACCATCCCATTGACACCAAGACAAGAACCACAGATATATAAGACTTCTGGAAAAGGGAACCCAAGAGCCACAGGCCAGCCATGGAACAATGTAACTAAATGATCCTGTTAAGGAATTAATTCGCTGGTTTGGGTAGCAATTGAGCCCTATCAACTACACCTTTCCCCTTCCCCTCAAGGGCTTATCTCTCTTCCAGGTGGCAATGATGCAATGGAGGGCAGGTGCCACCAGAGCGAGCAGAGGCAGGTTCCTAACCCTTCAACAGCCCCAAAAAGCCAAAGACAGAGCCCACATCTTCATGAACTCTCAATAAAAGGAAAGGTGCTTGCTCCAGCAGCACATATTCTAAAACTAGCTCAATACAGAGAAGACTGGCATGGCCCCTAAGCAAGGCAAGGATGACATGCAAATCTGTAAAGCATTCCAGTTTTTATAGTTTCAGTCATGCAAGATGAAAAAGTTCTAGAGATCTGCTGTACAACATTGTGTTTATAGTTTATAAACAAACCGTACTGTACACTTAAAAATTTGTTAAGAGGGTAGATCTCATATTATATTTTTACTACAATAAAAAAGTAATTCTAGCTCAAGGCCAGGCTTTCCATATGCTCTCTCACTGCTAAGTTCAGGATAGCAGTCTACCAGGTGAGCTAGCAACAGGGACAAGGAAGAGTCTAGCCAATGTCAAAGAAGTCTCAAGATCACAGACAGCGAGGCTGCTTCATGGCCAGCTGTGGAAAAGGTTACATATTGTTAATATCCCTGACTCCAGAAATTTCTACCTGGAGGGTCTTGGCAAACATAACAGGTGTATTTCTCAGGCACATTTTCTTCCAGTAATCCCATGCAGACCCCATGCTGCCAGCACTGGCACTCTTCACACTGTTAGAATTAAAGAAGCAATAAAAATTAAACTCAGAAAGTATCCTCCATCCAAAAGCAAGACCCACTGTGGGGGGTAGGGGCAGTGGGAGGGAGAAGGAAAGGGGAGGGAGAGTACTCCCAAATGACCTGCTCAGGAGCTGAGCTGCAACACCTCATCTACAAGTGTGCTGTCCACGAAGGCGGCCACCAGCCACCTGTGGCTCTTTACATTTAAATTAACAAATTAAGTTAAAACTCAGCTCCTTAGTCCTATTAGCCACATCTTTGGTGCTCAAAAGCCACATGAAGGTAGTGGCAATTGCACCGGACAGCACAGATGAAGACCATTTAGATCTATAAAACAGTGCTGATCTCAGAAAAATGACTATTTTAACTCCTATTTCTAGAGGCTTTCACTTTTCTGATCACTTTATGAAAACAGAGGGAAAAATGTTCAAGTCCTTAGAGGAAGATTAACCTGAAATGACTAAAACGTGAGTCTGAATTCTAGCTCAGACATTCATTAGCTGTGTGACTGTGCACAGGTCACTCCTCCTCCCTGGGCTTCAGTCTTCCCCACTTGCAAAATGGGGTACTCTTCCTACTGACCATGGGGGCTGTTTGTGAGGAATCACAGGGTCACATAAAAACGCCCATCAAAGAGCCCAGCACACAGCCTTCATGCACCTATTACTACTACAACTGGGCAACCTGATTTACTTTGATACCTTCTGGAATAATCACATGCTAGCACTTGGAGTTTATTCTCTCTAAATCTTACCAAAGGTCACACAGCTGAAGAGAGGCAACAGTGGATCAGAACACAGGCCTGTGTAATGGTAAAGCTAGTAGTTCTTTTACCCTGAGGCTCCACTGCCTTACCTGGATAAGGGGCTAGAGGAGGGACAGGAGGCAGAGAGGGAAAGAAAGGAGGAGACAGTGAGGGCAGCATAGAAGTTGCGTGGATGGCCTGAGGGAGGGTAGTAAGCCTAAGGGCTAAGGATCTGGAGAGAATGGAAAGAAAAAACGATGCCAAATGAGATACTAGGACACTTCATGGAATCGCAAACCAGGACCCTAAGCCTTTAACTATGCAACCAAATGGATAGCTCTGGAGGGTGGACAATGAGCTTCCTTCCCAGCATGGCCTTTGAGGGTGGGCCACCAGCCTGGCCACAAGGGACTAAGGTCCAAAGCTCAGACAGTCCTTGGCTGTCTGGAGTCAGACAGGCCCTAGCATCAAGAGGGCTTTCCTGGGCAGATATGAATCCTCTAGGAAGCTAACTGCATCAGAATCAACAGAGGCAAAGCTGGAAGACAGACTTTAGCTAAGATCCGATCCAGATTCTTTAATTTACAGATGAAGAAACTAAGACTCAGGGGGAAAGGAAAGGCTGCACAATAACAAAGAGTTGTTGCAGAAAACAGAATTAAGAATGAAAGTCTGTCTCACCAATAACTTTTGAAATTTCTTGAGAACTGGGATTCACTAAAATTCAAATACAGCTAAGTTGAAAACTTCAAAATAACTTCTTTCGTATGGGTTTGGCTAAAAGACATTATTCATTTCTAAGAGTTTAAATTTAGAAATGAACAAGAATAATAACTGAAAAGATAAAATATCTAAGAATAAACCTAAGACTATCTAAGAATAGAATATCTAAGATATCCAAGAATATCTAAGAATAAAACATGCAAGATCTCTGTGAAGAAAATTTTAAAATACTATTTAAAGGACACACTTAAGTCATTGGTAAGGAATATCTTATTCCTGGATAGCAACAGTCTTAATCATAAGGAAGTCCTTTCTCCTTAGGTAAATTTATAAAAATAATGTAGTATCAAATAAATAATAAATTAATAGCTATAGAACTGGATAAGCTGATCCTAAAACTAATAGCCAGGAAATTTGTAAAAAAGAACAAAAGGGGGTACTAGCCCTGTAAGATATTTTAAAAATATTATAAAGGTAAAATAATTAAAATAGAATTGTATAAGCAAAGAGATGGAAAAGGAGAAGCCAAAAAGCAATCCAAATACATACGGAAATGGGGCATGGTGTTGGGACAACTGGGTAGCCATGGCCCTCACACCTTATACCAGGATAAATTCCAGGTGGATCAAATATTTACATCGCTCTAAGAAGAGTAACTGAAACTTCAAAAGTACCAGAATCAACCATGAGAGAATTCTGTTACAAATTTTTCTATAAACTTTTATTAACTTCCAATAAGGAAGCAACTATTATCCAAATTTCAGAATTCATTAAAGAAAAGTTTGATATAGTTGACTCATAAAAACAAACAAAAAATGTGAAAGTCAAAAGACAGATGACAAAGTGGGTACAAGTAGTTGTAACTGTTCTTTCAGCGAATACAAAACAAGGTCTAAAAAAGCCTATACAAATGAGTGGGAAAATGACCAACTATCCAACAGAAAAATGGATAAAGCACATGAACACACAGGTCAAAGGATAATATCTGATTCTTAAAAAGATGTTCAGGGGTGCCTGGGTGGCTCAGTCATTAAGCGTCTGCCTTCGGCTCAGGTTATGATCCCAGGTTCCTGGGATCGAGACCCACATCGGGCTCCCTGCTCCGCGGGAAGCCTGCTTCTCCCTCTCCCACTCCCCCTGCTTGTGTTCCCTCTCTCACTGTGTCTCTCTCTGTCAGATAAATAAATAAAATCTTTAAAAAATATAAAATAAAATAAAAAAATAAAAAGATGTTCAAATCACCCACTAAAAGAATTAATGAACAGTTACTTGAATTAATATAATTACTGTGAAATCAACCAGACTAATAATATGCATACACATTAGTATTTCTAGGTTTGGGGATTACATATAAATATCAAGTAATTCTTTATACATTTATATACTGCCTGAAGTTTTTATAATAAACATTTGCTTTTATCCTAAAAGTGTTATTCTCATGAAAAATTATTTACAGAGCATAATTTTCATTTATATATACATGTGTATGTGTATTCTAGAATATTAACAGTGCTTCTCTCTCAGTAAAAATAATCTGGGTAATTGTTTTCTTCTTTGTGATTTTCTGCATTTTCCAAATGCTACAAGTATGAAATTTTTTAAAAATTTATTTAAAAATAAATTACAGGGCACTCAGTTAAGCAGCTGCCTTCACCAGGGTCCTGGGATCGAACCCCACATCAGGCTCCCTGCTCAGCTGGGAGTCTGTTACTCCTTCTCCCTGTGTCCCTCCCCCTGCTCGTGCTCCTGCTTGCTCTCTCTCAAATAAATAAATAGCTTTTTTAAAAAATTACAAAATGGCTATACCAATAGACTATTTTTTCACTTATCTTTTTAAGATTTTTTTTTTTTATTTGAGAGAGAGAGAGAACATGCATGGCAGGCCAGCAGGGGGAGGGGCAGAGGGAGAGGGAGAAAAATCTCAAGCAGACTCCCTGCTGAGTGTGGAGCCTGACCAGGGGCTCAGTCTCACGACCCTGAGTTCATGAACTGAGCTGAAATCAAGAGTCACATACTCAATGGACTGAGCTACCCAGGCACCACTTTTTCTCACTTATCTGAAGAGCAAAGCAAAGATAAAGTTTGATAATATCCTATACTGAAAAGGGTGCTCCTAAGGACTGTTCATTGGTACAGGCTCCAGGGAAAGTTTATATAATATTGCCATGACAAAAATATTTATCAAAATTATAAATGCATATAACCTGTGGCCCAGGAATTCTGCTTCCAAAACTTGGCCCAACAGGTGTACTTACACAAAATTATTCATTACATTACTGTTAAGGTGAGAAACAATCTAAATGTGATCAACATGGGAAGTGGTTAAATAAATTATGATCCATCCATTATGCAGCCATTAAAAAGAATAAAGAAGATTTTTATTTTTATTTTATTTTTTAAAGATTTTATTTATTTATTTGACAGAGAGAGAGAGACAGCTAGAGAGGGAACACAAGTGGAGGAGCGGGAGAGGGAGAAGCAGGCTCCTGGCTGAGCAGGGAGCCAGATGCGGGGCTCGATCCCAGGACCCTGGGATCATGACTTGAGCTGAAGGCAAACGCTTAATGACTGAGCCACCCAGGCGCCCGAAGCTTTTTTATGTTTGAAAATGAAACGGGCTTCAACTTATCTATTGTTAAATGAGAAAAGATATCGAAAATACTACATATAAAGTAACATTTGTGTTAAAAAAAAAAAAAAGATGGTTGCACAGCAATGTAAATGTACTCATCTAATGCCACACACACTTAAAAATGGTAAAATTTTATGTTTTTTTACCACCAAATAAAAAAGGGGAGGGGGAGTAAGAGAATGTATTTGTTAGCCACAGAGTGTTTCCAGAATGCTACACAAGAAGCTGATAAAGGGTGCTTCCCATGAAGGGGAGGTGGGGGTCAGATTTTTTTCTCTATACCTAGGTATACTTTTTTGACTTTGAACTGCATGAATGCTCTAGCTAGCAACAAACAAATAATACAAATTTTAAAACAAACAAAGCTTTTAAAATGGACTTCCGGTTAAAACTGCTACACAGGGGCGCCTGGGTGGCTCAGTTGATTAAGCGACTGCCTTTGGCTCAGGTCATGATCCTGGAGCCCCAGGATCGAGTCCCACATCAGGCTCCCTGCTCAGTGGGGAGTCTGCTTCTCCCTCTGACCCTACTCCTTCTCCTGCACTCTCTCTCAAATAAATAAATAAAATCTTTAAAAACAAAAAACAAAAAACTGCTACACAACTTTTACTGGGTTTGGCACCTACTACATATTTGTTAGTCTAAAGCAAACTACAGCCAAGAGGCTAAATTCAGTTCAAGTCCTGTTTTTGTAAGTAAAGTATCATATGAACACATGCATGCTCACTTATTACATAATGCCTATGGCTGATTGGGGCTAAGCTGAATAGCTGCAATAAAGAACACATGGCCCTCAAAGCCTACAATATTTATCACCTAGTCCTTTAAGAAAAAGTTTGCCCAAACCTGCCCTAGAAAATTAAAATAATTTAAATATCAAATGGATTTTCTGAGGTTCATTTTTATGTGGTACCCAGATTTCTCAAATATTGATGATTATTAAGTAAGATTTTAACCTCCCAATGATTTAAATTATTAGCACTGGTAAATAAAATCAAATAATTTACTTGAGTAATGTTAATATCAATCAAATAATGAAAATGTTCAGGGCGCCTGGGTGGCTCAGTCGTTAAGTGTCTGCCTTCGGCTCAGGTCATGATCCCAGGGTCCTGGGATCGAGTCCCACATTGGGCTCCCTGCTCGGCAGGAAGCCTGCTTCTCCCTCTCCCACACCCCCTGCTTGTGTTCCTGCTCTCACTATCTCTCTCTCTGTCAAATAAATAAATAAAAATCTTAAAAAAAAAAAAAAAGAAAATGTTCAGAGAAAAGTACTCCTCTAAAGTAATATATGCACCTTCTAGGAAACAAACTCTAAACGTATTCTAGGGTAGTGCAAATTACCAATGTAAGTAAAAAAATTTATTTAAAAAATAATCATTGGATCTTCCTAGACGATGAATACATTTAAAACTAGATGATGAATACATTTAGAAAGTTTAAATTTCGTTTGTTCCAGAGCTCCCTCCAAATGTATGCCTTTTGCTAAAGTTACTGAGTGGAAAAGGTACATTGCTCATAATGACAGGGAAAGTAAAAAACTGTCCCTCTATACCACAAAGACAGCTGGACAGCAAGTGGACAGCAGAGAAAAGTCTTCTGCAGCAAAACATGAAGTGTTCTGAAGTGAGCTCATCACCACCACAATACCACAGGAAGCCACAAGCGTTGAGCTGAGCTAAGCTAGGGGAAGGCCATGCAGAGCCTGGGAAGCTGGAGATGAAAGTCAGTTCCTGACTCTCCTGTAACAGCCGATATGGCCTCAACAGCTCCAAACTTAAGTTTCCTCATAGAGAACATAATGCCACACCAAGCTCTACCTCCCTGAACACCCCATCATCCTTGCTACTTATAGAAAAGTCAATGGGAAAAGTACAAGTGGATCAGAACTAGGTCTCTTCTACTGATTAGCTGGAATAGCCCTGCCAAGAAGGGCCTTCATTACTCACCCACTAAAGATTTCTATGGACAAATGAAGACCAAATCAGGCTTCCAAGACCAGAACTGACCACACGCCCAGAGAGACAGGATAAAAACTAACCATCTTCAACATCCTTTTAAAAACCAAACTTAAAAAAAATTCTACTTAAATGACAGTTTCCATGTTGTGTAAGAGTTTCCAAATTGTAGTCCACTGAGCTTCAGAGGTTCTGCAAATGGGTATCTTTTTAAAAATAAGACTGTTTTAAAATTAAAACAAAAAATGCACACTCAAATGTGTCCCAAACTTAAAGACAACATGACCCACCAGTACACATAACTGTACTGCTAGGCTAGCTCAGTATTGTGCTACACTCGGAACAAAGCTTTCCCTCCCATCTCTGATTAATCGGTGACCACACAGTATGCTATTCAGGAAAAGTCACCCAGATAAATGGCCATGTCTCACAAAAAGAGAAAAACTATCAAGTCACTGAAATGCTTCAAGTTGGCAACTGTCACACACAACCCTGACTGCGTGTCAGATTTCATGGGAAAAAGCACACCATTCACATTTCTGAACTCAAAACTGAAGATGATCTATTTTGAACTTTCAAAACTACTGCTTTTAAACTTGTGATATATTTTGTAGTTCTATGAAAGAATCCATTAGGAAAATGGGTTCTGATGTTGAAAAGGTTTGAAAACCACTGACCTAAGGCTTACTAAAGGTCATAAATATCAGGTACTACTTGAAACCATTTATGTACTCTGAATTCCCAGAAGTTACCACGAAGGCTACTGAAAAACAAAGAAATTCCCAAAGAATCCTAACCAATATAACCATGACTTACTTGAAAAACTCAGGTGCCCTAGACAGTCCGGGCAACTGCCTAGACAAGCAGGGTATTTATGACAGCCTCTGGAGTCAGCCAGCCAGCAGCCACCTCACCAGAACTGTCATTAAGAGCAAGAAAAGGGCCAGAGGCAAGCAGGTGCTGGCCAATGATGCTCTCCGCCAGCAGGCAGGGAGGCCTACCCCACAGGCATATCCCAGAGATGGAGATGACAGATACAAATGTCAGGAAAATAAAGAACAAGAAACAGACAACTTATGAAACTGGCCTCCATTTCATAAGGCCATATAGAAATTTTACATCAGAGAGAAAGTAAGGGACCATAGGAAGATTCAACTGCCACTCCAGAGATTCAGATCCCTGATGTTCAACTCCTCACTGTGTGACCACAGGCAAGGCCCTTCTCATTTGTGGGTCCCAGCTGCCCCAAGCAGAGCATGAGACTTTTAGACTCAGTGATGTTTCAAGTCCTCTCTCATTCTATTAATAGGCTATTTACACCAGCCTGAGATTCAGAGGAAGCTGAACTAAAAAGTAAGCTCAATGTGCTGCTGGTAATACTGCCTATCTGGCTGGGGCTTCTAACATGACTCTATGTTTGCTGTACTCAAACTGCAGTCCCTCAAAATTCCCTCCAAACACCAGTTTGTGTTTCTCTATGCCTGTCTCCTGGAAGCTCTACCTACCTGAATCATGAAGTCATTTTCCTCCTGAACCTCACAGATGCAGCGGACCACTTCAAAATCATAGCGGTCGTCCCCATCGAGTTCCTCATCTGGGTTGGTGGTCACATCAATATCTTGACCATATTCCTCATCGCTCCAAAGAAAGCTCTCAGAAGAGGACTCACTCAGATTATCCTCCTCTGAGAGGAAAGGAAAAACAACAGTCACTATTTTAAATTATAGTTATAAAATTTTCAAAAACTTAGAATGTCAAGAGTGGAAGTGACTGTACAGCCCCACTCCTCTATGAACTTTCACAGAGCTGGGAAACAGGAACTCCAATCTGTCCCTTGGGCCTGTCATCTAGCAACAGCCCAAATGACGTATGCTGCCTGCTGATGAACAGAACTCCATTCCTCATTTTACTGAGAGTGAAGCCCAAAGTAAGTGGCAGCTCAAGGTCACAGAGCTCACTGGCAGAGTGGCTGCAACTCCCCATGAACTACACAGATCATCATCCTAATGACTCAAACATGTTCCTCAACCTCATCCCTTCCAGCCAGGATCTGGCTTACTGTCAAGTCTACACCCAGAGCCACCTTTAAAACTCTGTCGAGAGTAGGAAATGAAGAAGGGACAGATTCCAGGGATAATCAGAACTAGAATCACTAGATGTTGGCGCCTGATTAGTTATAATTACGCTAACCTTTACTGATCACGTACTTTGTACCACTGTTGTAAGCACTTTTCATATACTTATTAACTCCTTCCAAACTCACAATCACCCTCTAAATTGCTGGAAAAGAAGCACCTTCAAGGTTGATTCAGATTTCCCCAAGCAACCAGATTAGATGCAGAGTCCATCAATAAGAAATGGAGCAATGAGAAGGGCAGGTATGCAAGAGGATGGGGTATAATGGATTTTGGGGGTTACAGATATACTGGCCTGGAGGTACCTAAGAGGCATTCAGCTAAAACCAAAGTTGGAGAGAAGGAAAGTTCAGGAAAGGCACAGCTAATAGCCTTTGTTTTATTTGATGTACTTCTTTATTTTGAAAATATAACAGAGTGTACTTGCAGAGGGCCTGGGGAGTAAGTTACAGTGTCAACATAAATCCAGCCTTCTCCGACTATAATGCTATACAAATGATCAAGTCAGCCGACAGTCTCCTTACCGGATACTTTTACTTTCCCTTTATGGTTTCCAGATTCCGAGCCATGGAGCTGTGGACTCATATGGACCCCAGGCTTATGTGAGGACCCACACCTGGTGACAGCAAATGCTTTGGGTGGAGATGGTTCCTGAGAGGTATCACTGATCTCCTCACTGCAAGGGCATTCTGGAAGATAGGATCAAAAAGGAATCAGCACCCCCATGTATCATCAGGGCATTCCAGAATCAACCCCACCCAACCAACAGCCCCACTGTTCAAACAACTCCATGGCAGAGGAGCAATTCAACTACAAAGGGGTGTGGAGGACAGATTTAGGGATTAAAACTTCTAGCTACCTCCAAGAACCTCAAAACCAAAAGCTTTCTCCTCAATATCACCCTTCTCCCTTTTTCTAATAAGATTGTTTTTCTAAACCAAAAGATAATAAAACATGGCATCCCTTTGTCTCCCAAGGTTGGAACGCTTATTTTCTTAACATCCTTGTAGGAGCTAGACACACACTCTTCAAGAAGTAAATCCTTTATTGGGGTGCCTGGGTGGCTCAGTTGGTTAAGCGACTGCCTTCGGCTCAGGTCATGATCCTGGAGTCCTGGGATCGAGTCCCACATCGGGCTTCCTGCTCAGCAGGGAGTCTGCTTCTCCCTCTGACCCTCTTCCCTCTCGTGCTTTCTATCTCTCATTCTCTCTCTCTCTCAAATAAATAAATAAAATCTTTAAAAAAAAAAGAAGTAAATCCTTTATTGAAAGGGTTCAGAGATACGTGTTTAAGAGTTGTGTGTAGGGGCACCTGGGTGGTGCAGTCAGTTAAGCATTTGACTCTTGGTTTCAGCTCAGGTTGTGATCTTAGGGTCATGAGATTGAGCCTCACGTTGGGCTCTGCACTCAGCGCGGAGTCTGCTTAAGAATCTCTGTCCCTAGGGCGCCTGGGTGGCTCAGTTGGTTAAGCGACTGCCTTCGGCTCAGGTCATGATCCCGGAGTCCTGGGATCGAGTCCCACATCGGGCTCCCTGCTCGGCAGGGAGTCTGCTCCTCCCTCTGACCCTCTTCCCTCTTGTGCTCTCTATCTCTCATTCTCTCTCTCTCAAATAAATAAATAAAATCTTTAAAAAAAAAAAAAAAGAATCTCTGTCCCTGGGGGCGCCTGGGCAGCTCAGTCGTTAAGCGTCTGCCTTTGGCTCAGGTCATGATCCCAGGGTCCTGGGATCGAGCCCCACATCGGGCTCCCTGCTCAGCAGGAAGCCTGCTTCTCCCTCTCCCACTCCCCCTGCTTGTGTTCCTGCTCTCGCTGTCTCTCTGTCAAATAAATAAATAAAATCTTTAAAAAAAAAAAAAAAGAATTTCTGTCCCTGGGGCGCCTGGGTGGCTCAGTCATTAAGCATCTGCCTTTGGCTCAGGTCATGGTCCCAGGGACCTGGAATCGAGCCCCGCATCGGGATCCCTGCTCTGCGGGAAGCCTGCTTCTCCCCCTTCCACTGCCCCTGCTTGTGTTCCCTCTCTCGCTGTGTCTGTCAAATAAATAAATAAAATCTTAAAAAAAAAAAAAAAAAAAAAGAATTTCTGTCCCTGGGCACCTAGGTGGCTCAGTCATTAAGCATCTGCCTTCAGCTCAGGTCATGATCCCGGAGTCCTGGGATCAAGTCCCACATTGGGCTCCCTGCTCAGTAGGGAGTCTGCTTCTCCCTCCAACCCTCAGCCCACTTATGCTCTCTCTCTCAAATAAATAAATAAAATCTTTTAAAAAAAGAATCTCTGTCCCTCTCCCTCTGCCCCTCCCGCCCCAGCTCTTACTCTTTCAAATAAATAAATAAATCTTAAAAAAAAAAAAGAGTTGAGTGTACAAGGGGTGCCTGCCTGGCTCAGTTAGTGGAGCATGCGACTACTGATTTGGGGTCGTAAGAGTCCCACATTGGGTGTAGAGATTACTTAAAAATAAAATCTTAAGGGGCGCCTGGGTGGCTCAGTCGTTGTCTGCCTTCGACTCAGACCATGATCCCAGGGTCCTGGGATCGAGCCCTGCATCAGGCTCCCTGCTCAGCGGGAAACCTGCTTCTCCCTCTCCTACTCCCGCTGCTTCTGTTCCCTCTCTCGCTGTGTCTCTCTCTGTCAAATAAATAAAATCTTAAAAAAATGAGTTGTGTGTGCAAATACGATCATTCATCTGCATATCCTCTCTTATTATAATACTTTCACATTCACTACCCTATGACAGGGCACACTGGCCAGTGCAGAAAGAAAGAAGGTCTTCCTAAATGCCAATGTGGCCTTGTAACACCCAGGATGAACAGACTCCTCCCCTGCCAAGGTCCATGCCAGGCTGAGCCCACAAGCTCCCTTAAAGGCCTGCTGGCCCCCCCCTCTCCTCAGTGCAAGTTCAGAGGCCAGGAGACAAAGCAACCCCTCCCCAACCCATGGTAGGAAACCCAAGTGAAACACCCCAGGGGAAAATTACCAGGTTTGGTTTTCTTTTTCTTTTTCTTTTTTTTCTTTGGCTTCACTCTCACAAACTCTTTGAATTTCTTCTCTTTATTCTTTTCCTTGTCTTTTGCAGCTGGAATTAAAAATAAGTGTAAGTCTTGACTTTCTAACATCTTGTTTCCATCGCTAAGATGTTCATTCTCAAGTAAGTATGTCCAATGTGAAGAACTAAAACGGGCAAAGGAACAGAGTTCTGGATCTGGTTCTGCCTACGAGGTTACCTTCTATCCCCCTCAAGGCTCTGGAACCCCTTCTCCATCATCTAGCCTTTAGATCAACAGTGGGCAAACTCTGGCCCACTGCCTGTTATTTTGTTTTATTGAAACACACCATGCTCATTCGTTACATATTGATGATGGCTGCTTTCATGCTTCAACAGCAGAGTTGAGGAGTGAAGATGGAGACTCTATGGCCCTCAAAGCTGAAAGTATTTGTCTGGCCCTCTACAGATTAAGTTTGCCAACCCTACTTAGATCACAACTCCTCACTGGCTACATACTACAATCACCAGGTAAGATTTTTAAAAAGTGAGTGCCCAGGGGAGCCTGGGTGGCTCAGTCGTTAAGCGTCTGCCTTCAGCTCAGGTCATGATCCCAGGGTTCTGGGATCAAGCCCCGCATCGGGGTCCCTGCTTGGCGGGAAGCCTGCTTCTCCCTCTCCCACTCGCCCTGCTTGTGTTCCCTCTCTGTGTCTCTCTCTGTCAAATAAATAAAATCGTTAAAAAAAAAAAAAAAGTGAGGGCGCCTGGGTGGCTCAGTTGGTTAAGCGACTGCCTTCGGCTCAGGTCATGATCCTGGAGTCCCGGGATCGAGTCCCGCATCGGGCTCCCCGCTCAGTGGGGAGTCTGCTTCTCCCTCTGACCCTCTTCCCTCTCGTGCTCTCTATCTCTCATTCTCTCTCTCTCTCAAATAAATAAATAAATAAAATTAAAAAAAAAAAAAAGTGAGTGCCCAGGTCCCACCCACAGAGATGCTGATTTATGTGGCTTACGGTGTGACCTGCATGTTAAGATGTTCTTTTTTTTAATAATTGAAGCACAATTCACATAACATAAAATTACCCATTTAAAAATGAACAATACGCACCTTCCAAATACCACAACTTCATTCTCTGCTACTCCTCACAGCAAACTCAAGTCATCAACACTCCCTGTCCAAACTTCTCACTTCAGTTTTCCCTAATTCCATTCTAAAAATCTTCCCACCTACCACTCTGAGACTGTTTTCAGTTTTCAAAGTTAACAACAGCCTTACCATTGCAAAAATCCAGTTGTTTTGCTTATCAAATGTGTCCATAGTATTTCATATAATTGATCAAGCCTTACTCTATAGATGTCAAGAAGGGTTTAAGCACACATAATCTAGAGGACCTAACCACTCTACTCCTAGATATTTACTCAAGAAGGGGTACCGTGTCCACACAGAGACATGTAGATGAACGCCCACTGAAGCTGTAACTGTAATCACACAAAGTAAAAAATGCCCAAATGTCCATCAGCAAGTGAATGAATCATTTGTGGTGTGTTCACACAATGGAATACTTTTCAGCAATAAAAGCATGAAGTATTAGTATGCGCAGCAACCTAAGTGAATCTCAAGAGAAGTATGCTAAATGAAAGGAGCCAGATAAAATCTAGTATCTGTATGACTCCATTTGTATAAAATTCTAGATGAAAAGTAGTCTATTTTAGTGCCAAAGGGGCGCCAGGGCGGCTCAGTTGGTTGGGCAACTGGCTTCGGCTCAGGTCATGATCCCAGTGTCCTGGGATCGAGCCCCACATTGGGCTCCTTGCTCAGCGGGGAACCTGCTTCTCCCTCTCCCTCTGCCTGCTATTCCACCTGCTTGTGCTCTGTCAAATAAATAAATAAAATCTTAAAAAAACAAATAAAAATAAAAATTACAAAACAGTGCCTGATGAGAGGAAGGGAGGAGTAGAAAGGAGGAATTAAAAAGAGGCATAGGGAAAGTCTGGGAGGCAAAAGATGGGTTTACTATCTTGACTGGGTTGCTCTTCAAATTGCACACTTTAAATACAGGCAGTTCAGGCGCCTGGGTGGCTCAGTTGGTTAAGCGACTGCCTTCGGCTCAGGTCATGATCCTGGAGTCCCAGGATCGAGTCCCGCATCGGGCTCCCTGCTCAGCAGGGAGTCTGCTTCTCCCTCTGACCCTCTTCCCTCTCATACTCTCTATCTCTCATTCTCTCTCTCTCTCTCTCTCTCTCTCAAATAAATAAATAAATAAATAAATAAATAAATAAATAAATACGGGCAGTTCACTGCACAATTAAGCTTTAACAAAGCTGTAAAAAAAAAAAAAATCCAGTGGTATGTAGTACATTCACCATGTTGTGCAACCAGCTCTACCTAGCTGCAAAACATTCCCATCGCTCGTAAGGAAAATTCTTTACCACTAAGCAGTTTCTCCCCAGCCCCTCAACCCCTGGTGAGCACCATTCCGCATCTGTGGCTACAGATGTATGTACTCCGGACATTTCATATAAATGCAATCACATAATATGTGACCTCCTATGTCTGGCTTCTTTCACTTAGCATGGTTTCCAAGGGCATCAGAAACACTCTCCAAGTGATTCTGATGTGGAATCAAGATGATCACAAAGCAGTTATGGGGTAAGGTAAACAATCAGATTCAAATGATTTTAACTAAGCACTTGTGTGCAAAGAAACCACAAACATCTCATTTAATCTTAACAACAACCTGTGTATATCATTTTCATTTTACAGATGGGGAAAGTAAAGCTCGGTGAGATGAAGGCCCCCGCCTGACATCAAGCAGATATCTGAAAACAGGTTCATCTGGCTCTTCATCACCATGTCAACACTGCAGCCCAGGCCCCTCTCCCAAATGGGCATCCAGGAACCATCAGAGAGGATAGTGCGCTGCCCTCCTAGCTGGCAAGTCTGGGCTCTACAGACAGAAGTTAACCAACTGGCTAAAGAACACAGGATTTAAGGGTCTCTAAGTTCCCTCCCAGTTATAGTACTCCACAACTGAGAAACAAAGTTCAACGAACAAGAACTCTAGAAAATACCTTAGTCTAATTTACAAAAATACTCAATTTAAGATCAAGAAACCAACGTCCAAAGAAGTTGACCTGGCCAAGGTCATACAGTTGATTAGCAAAACACTGTCAAATGCCTCCTGAATTTTACAAAAGCTATCAACAATACTTACTTTCCTCTGATCCTGAGAACAGTTTTCCTCAGATATAAAAAAACACAACTCATGGGGCGCCTGGGTGGCTCAGTCGATTAAGCATCCGACTCTTGATTTTGTGGTCATGGAATCAAGCCCCAAGTTGGGCTCCACTCTCAGCACCTACTCAGCTTGAGGATTTTCTCTCCCTCCCACTCTGCCCCGCCCCCTGCTCTCGTGCTGGCTCCTTAACACACATTAGAAAGGAAGAAATAAAACTATCTTTGTTTGCAGAGACAGGACTGTCTATTTAGAAAATCCCAAAGAATTGGCCAAAAACAAACAAAAAACCTGCTGGAACTAAGAGTGATTATAGCAAGGTTGCAAAGAAACGAGGTTAATATACAAAAGTCCACTAGTTTCCTATATATTAGCAATGAACAATTGGAATTTGAAATCAATAAATAGCAAGGAGGCCTGCATGTCTCCACTGGAACTGAAATTAGAATTTGGTTGAGGGAGAGATGATATGGCTAGAAGCAGATCATGTAGGGCCCTGTAAGGAAGTTGGTCTTTACTACAAGTGACTTAGGAGGCCACTGGGAGCATCTGAGTAAAGGAGTAATAGAAGTTGATATATTGTCCCGCATCAGGCTCCTTTGCTCAGCAGGGAGCCCCGCTTCTCCCTCTGCTTGCCACTTCCTCTACTTGTGCTCTCTCTCGCTCACTCGCTCTTGCTGACAAACAAATAAATAAAATCTTTTTTTAAATCTCTCTCTAAAAAAAGTAGTTGATATATCGTCACACACAAACATATAGAAACTGCTGCCCAATCCAGTTTTTTATTTGTAAACTCAGGTTTTAATGACCTCCAAATTAAAGTAACTATATCCATGAGTTTACCGAAAGGCTAACGGCATTAACCCAATCAGTAGAAGTGGCTGAAGAAGAGAGATCACCTTGGTCCTGGATTCTTGAGAGGGTCAAGATGTAGGGTATAAACTGCCAAGTACCAGGACATACCCAGTTATCATCCAAGTATGGGAGGTTTTTTTGGTCTGTTTTCATTTTACATTTTATTTTATTTTTTAAGATTTTATTTATTTATTTGACAGAGAGAGACACAGCAAGAGAGGGAACACAAGCAGGGGGAGTGGGAGAGGGAGAAGCAGACTTCCCGTGGAGCAGGGAGCCCGATGCGGGGCTCGATCCCAGAACCCTGGGATCATGACCTGAACCAAAGGCAGACACTTAACGAATGAGCCACCCAGGCACCCCTCATTTTACATTTTATAAAACAGCATTACATCCTTTAGGGAACCCAAAAGGCAGTAAAAGAAGAATGGGGCCGTTCCATACAAGGGATTCCTGAAGTCCCCACATTATTCAAAGTCACATAATTCATGACGAACATTTCCATAAAATGAAGACATAATGAACACTTTCATTGGCCTACCAACTCTGAAATCACATGGCTAATGAATTTTCTCAGTTTCTTAGGATTTGCATTAATTCAAATTTTGCACGTAAGACTTTCTATATCATACAACTTCAAACTGATAATTTTGCATAAAATGCAGCTATACCTTAGTATTATTACCACTCAACAGAGGAGGAAGTGAAATCCAGAGAAGCTGCAAGATCATGTAGATTGCTAAACGGAAAAGGAGAACTCAGACCTCTGAGGATTTGGGCCCTGTGCATGGTCCCTGAAATAGGAAACAGGGCATGGATCTGCTTTGTAGTTCAACACCACCACCACCTGGTTTCCTGGCTCTGCAGGTTTCTTTTCTCATCTTGCACCTGCTGGGTGTAGGAGATATCTATCTCCCAGAATCTCTTCTACCCCTCCTTCACTGAGCAGCGTGTAAGGGCTTTGAACAGGATTGACTCCACACTCAGTTAAATCAGTAAGAGTAATCCCATAGCCCTGGTCACAATCTTAGGCTTAGATAATCTGAGGCTGGCCAACTGGTTCCTAAGGCAGGGATGACAATGGACTGATCTGACCCACATGTGGGATTCTGGTCCAACATTTATAAAAAGGATATGTTTTTACTCTCTTGTTAGATTTGACTGAAGCAGTATGGAGTCTTAAATGACACTGGCTACCACCCTATGACCACAAGGTATTCAGCCTGAAAACAGCACTGAGGGGCGAGATGGTAAGACAGTCCTGGAGCCATACCTCCCCTGGACTGCCCCATTATGTGAACCAACACACCCTCTTGATTGTAGAGTCAATTCAAATACGATTTCCTGTTACTTGTACCTAAAAGCTTCTCAAGTCTTGCAGCTGGTCTGAAATATGGTCACCTTAAGCTTTAAAGAGTTCCCTCCAAAGCCTTCAATTAGAGGAGTAAACAATGAAGATAAAAGAAGAGCTATTCTAGGAAGTTGTTCTATAGAGGTCTATGAATGCAGAGGGAAGAGAGAAAATCTCCAGAGTCTCACCCTGGCTTCCGGCTGAAAACTGTGTAGTCACATGTGGCCTGAGGTGGCAGAGCTCACAAGGACAAATGTCCAGCAGTGACTAAGCTAATGCAGGTGATTCCCTGAGGTACAGGGGCAGACGAGGTGACAACATGCAGAACTCATTCGGACTACCCATGTACACAGGAAGTCCCCTTCGGGGAAGCACTCCTACTCCCCACTCCAGGACCCAGGGGCAGGGCATCCTTCCCTGGAATCCTAAAAAAAAAAAAAAAGAAACAGAGCCTACAGTGAGGGTGTAGGCTCTGCAACTAGATTCAGATTGTGGCTCCACCACCTGCTAGATGTATAGATATTGGTTCAAGTTAACCCAACTCATCTGCATCTCAGTTTCTAATTTATCACTGGGCACAACAGTACCCACCTCATAGGGTTTGTTTTAGGAATTAAACAAGATAATACAAGGAAAGAACTTGGAACAGTGCCTAGCACATGCCAAATTCTCAAATGTTAGCTTTTGCTATCTTGCTTGCAATACCCTCTCCATGGACAGTGAAACTGGTCTGCTGTCAGTTCTCTCTTTGGACAGCCTGACCAATTGTTCCATGACCCACACAATATGAGCCTGACTGCAGAGCTTCTTCGAGATTGCCTAAGCTTGGCTGCACAAAGAGCAATTTCCTGCCAAAGCGATGGATCACAGAGCAGCTTGTCACCTGAAGAGGGTGAGACTTTTCTAGGATGGCCACTTGTCTCCTCAGGCTGTAGGTGCCCATTAGAAGTACCAGAGCCCTGGGGCGCCTGGGTGGCTCAGTCAGTACGCAACTGCCTTCTGCTCAGGTCGTGGTCCCGGGGTCCTGGGATCGAGCCCCGCATCGGGCTCCCTGCTCTGTGGGGAGCCTGCTTCTCCCTCTCCCACTCCCCCTGCTTGTGTTCCCTCTCTTGCCGTCTCTCTCTCTGCCAAATAAATAAATAAAATCTTTTGAAAAAAAAGAAGTACCAGAGCCCTTCTTTCTCCCTCTGTACAGCCTGCTCCCTATTTCTCCACCAGACCATCACCAACTTATGAGAGAAGGACATTAGACGGCTGCTTCTGGGAGGGAAAGGCACAGAATAACATCACCATCAGGTATGGGAGAACGGCCTATACACCACAGAGCACAGCCACATGGCTGGGACAAGCAGCAACCAGAGCATGCTCTGATCTGCATGAAGGGACAGCAAGCAGCTCAAGGGCAGAGTAGAAGTGGGCATGTTCTTGGAGGGATTCTCACGGCCTACCAGAGGAGGTGATGCTTGTGGCTTAATACTACCATTCCACTATGCCTACCTTCCCAGCCTCTTCTCCCAGCAGCTCCCCAACCCCCCCATGGATCCCACCTGAACACCAGCCGACAGGACCCTCCAACAAACCCCTCTCTCAAGCCCTGCCTTTTTTTTTTTTTGCCTTAGTTCACATGGCAGAGACTGTTATGCATTCTCCAATACCCATTTCTCCACTTAAAAGAGAATATTTTCCAGCTTCTCCTGAGCAAGGTGGGGCCAGGGACATACGTTCTGGCCTATGGGCTATGAACAGAAGTGATGCGTGGCACTTCTGGGTGATACTCTTAAAAGAAAGAGCTGAAAGGCAAGGTGGTAAGCAATCCTGGACCACGCAGAGGAAAGCAACACCTAAGCATAATGCAAGAATGAGCTGGCCTTGGACAACTTCATGGATCCACAACAGAGCCACTGTGGGGAGCTTGCAGTTTGACCTGAGAGGGAAATAAACCTCTGCCTTGTTGAAGTAGGGCACTTGGGTTCTCTCTTTTAGGCACCGTCATCTAAGTAAGCTCATAGTGCCCTCTTTCCTTTAAGGGGAGAGAGAGCATGTCCCTGTAAGAAGACCAATCTAGTGCCACAAGGTGTAGACGGCAACAAAGAAGGGTCGAGTCCACTCCAGTGCCCCAAGACTCATTTGGGCCTAAAGTCGAGGGTTACCCAGAGTGAGAATAAGAACCAAATGGATGTGACAATAGGTAATAAGCACAGGGGAGACTCCCTTTGATTCTAGAGTATTCTTTCTGGAACTAACTGCTACTGACGACTGAACTCACCTATGCAGAAACAAACCCTGAACTTGCCACTGGAAGAGAATTTATAAAACGGATTCTGGTATTCCAAGAAACCTCATTTGGAAAAGCAAATCTAAACTTACATCCCAAATTCACTCATGTGACAAAAGACCTGGCTGAGGGAAGGGGAAACATCTGAAGGCCAGAGTCAGCAGGGGTACCTTAGGGACAAAGGATCATAGCCATTTATTCTAGTCGATGCCTCAGAACCTCCGCTCTGCTTGGTCCCAGCATGGTTATGACGTTCCTATTCCCTGCCCTTGGTTCAACCCCTCTACCCTTATATTTTAAGGCTTAACTAAAATGGCACCTGTCCTCTCAACATTCAGCCCCTGCTCTATAGGCAAAATCTGAATCTTTGTTTCCACAGCACATTATATGTTAATACAGAACTTAGCCCTTTTTACTGTATCTGATTATGGGCTTTTCTCCTCACATGAAACGGCCTTGTCTCATTCATACCTGATCCTACATCATGACTTTAGAAATGAGGATATCAGATTCGTGAAGAATTCAGATCACAACAGTAGCAGGACTGCTACTAAGACTCAGTCTGTGGACTCTCAGACCAGAACTGCTTCTCCTGCTCAACCTAACCAGCAGGGAAATTGAAAGAATCAAAAAATAATCTGCAGAACGTTTTCTGAGCCTCATGGAACAGAAGCACCAGGAATCTCCATCTGAGAACTCCATTAGATCTCAAGGTCCCATATGCCATAATCAGAGCACTCAGCATAAAGGGAGTACTTTTTTACAATAATTATCCATAGGGTGCCTGGGTGGCTCAGTTGGTTGAGCGACTGCCTTCAGTTCAGGTCATGATCCTGGAGTCCCTGGATCGAGTCCCGCATCAGGCTCCCTGCTCAGCGGGGAGTCTGTTTCTCCCTCTGACCCTAACACATCTCATGTGCTCTCTCTCATGCTCTCTCAAATAAATAAATAAAATCTTTTTTTAATCTTTTTTTTTTAAAAGATTTTATTTATTTATTCATGAGAGACAGAGACAGAGACAGAGAGAGAGGCAGAGGGAGAAGCAGGCTCCCAAGGAGCAGGGAGCCTGATGCGGGACCCGATCCCAGGAGTCTGGGATCATGACCTGAGCCGAAGGCAGATGCTTAACTATCTGAGCCACCCAGGCACCCTCAAATAAATAAATAAAATCTTAAAAAAAAAAATTATCTGTAAGTACCACGAGTCCTGTAATAATCTGTTTTACACTTAAGCATAATGTCAAGTTCACAATGCCTGTGAACTAGGACACAGGTTGCCTGGTGTCAGAGCCTCACCTTGGAACATCTCCCCACCTGAACCCACCCTCCATCTGAAATTCCACCCCTAAGGATAAAGGCTTTCTTAGAAGCCTGAGCAAGACCTAGATACGTTGAGAAGAGGTGAGCTATTAAGTTGGTTTTATTCTTTCAAATCTTGAGAAATTCAGTTATCAGATTAGTCAAGTACTCAGCAAAACCATGAGGAAAACAGAGGGAGGCTTTGATGGGAGAAAGTGAGGGGAGATGCCTAGAGCAGGGTGTTCTGGAGGCTTGGGTCTGTGGAATCTTCTAAACACTCTGCTGTGTTTGCTCTCATTGACAGTCAGCCTCATAATGAAGGCTGAACGTGTCTACTGACCCCAGTTCGGTGATGACGATGACTGAGGCTCCTGCTGGTTAGTGGCACAGGCAGGACTAGTGGCCAGGGTTTTCATGAACCATAGAAGGCAGCAAGGTAAATGGTCTAGTTTCCTTCAGACTGGTAACTGCTGGCCATCTGCACAATCAGGCACGGGGGAGTTGTGAAATCATCCATGAGGTCTGTGTCCACTTGACATGAGGGCAGGGGTGTGATCCTTCCTGGCTGCACAAACCTGCTCTCCACTGAGGAGTGTACAGGAAAGGAATGACCAGGCTCTACCCCAGACAGTCAATGAGTGGCCTGTGTCACCAAATGGACCAGTTTTACAAAGGATCAGCAGGGGAGTAACAAGTTAAAGCAGAAGAATTTAAAAATCCCTTTTGTTCACCCTAAAGCATTTTGTATTGTCCACCCCTGCCAGCCAGGTGAGTATATTCACAGCAGGTCTTGTTATTAAAAAGGAAACAGGCAGGTAAAAATTCACCAAGAGACTTCCAAATCACAGGGAAAGGGATCCGTCTGCATTGAGAGAGAGAATAAAATCTCAGGTAGGTATGTTGGTATGAGACCCAAGGGTAGTACACAAAAGTGAAAATCAACCACTCAGGTTTCTTAATTATACCAAAATGGCAACAACCTGTGTTACTGATTTTGTAACTTGTTAGTAGTCGGCTGAGTTTAGAACTCAGATCTCTAACTGCCTGCGTTAATGATTTCACTGAGACAAAGAGCTACTATTCATTAAGAGTTTACTATAAGCCCAATATTGTGCTAAGCATTTTACATTATATTGCATTTAATGTAACAAAGCTCTGAGGTAGGTAAAACTATTATTTTCTTTTTTTTTTTTTTAAAGATTTTATTTATTTATTTGTGAGAGAGAGAATGAGAGACAGAGAGCATGAGAGGGAAGAGGGTCAGAGGGAGAAGCAGACCCCCTGCTGAGCAGAGAGCCCGATGTGGGACTCGATCCCAGGACTCCAGGATCATGACCTGAGCCGAAGGCAGTCGCTTAACCAACTGAGCCACCCAGGCGCCCTAAAACTATTATTTTCATTTCACAGAGGGGAAAATTAAAGTTCAGCAAGTTCTTTACCCAAAGTCACATAGCAAGCAAGTGGTAAAGGCTGGATTCAAATTCAGGTGGGCTGACTCCGAGCCTGCACATATCACTAACACAAATCAAGACCCTAAAGGATATTTATTCAGGAATCCCTAAACCAAACAAGCAATCCGCACATGGTCAGACATCCACCCTGTACTCAGGTGCACTATACTGGGCAAGGTCCCTCCTCGGACAATTACCATGATCAGGGACAGGCAGAATTATGCCCTAGCAGAGGGCAAACACCATGGTGGTCAGGCAAGCATAACTTTCTTCAGTCCCCTTATAGCCTCCTGTCAAGCCTCAGCCTTTGGAATAACATGGTTCGAGAGGCTCTGTGTCATCTGGGATAGGCTGCACCCACGTCCACTTGCTCCCTAGTACTGCCTGCCCAGATGTCACTCCAGCACTATCCAGTGACTACTATATCTACTGGGTCTTGACACCTCAATTTGATCTCCATTTATCAACACAAGTACCAATCCCTAAGCACTACCTGTGTCCACAGATCTGAGCAGAGCCCAGGGATACTGAAGCAACAACATTAATTCCTCCCCAATAGCAGTTACAATCCAGCTGAAGAGCTCACACCAATGCACCAACTTTAGTCATACATGGCTGGATGAGACAAATAAAATCATGGTTAAGTGGAAGAAGGAAATGCACACCCCACCTAAGGGACCCTAAAACAGGCTCATTAAATAGATTAGCTCACAGACTCATCATAAGAACTCAAGTTTATGCAGAAAGGCACAGAGAAGTCAAGAAACCTACAAAAAGTCCAACAGTGACTACAAGAATCGGATAGGATTCACAACACACATGTCCAGCACTAACATTATGCTCTGCAAAAGCCATCATTCCATCCTTAAATTTTTTTTAGCAGGTGAGTGATATGATCAGGTTAGTATTTTCAAAGATCCCTGACAGCAAAATGACATATAAACCATAGTGGGTAAAGAATGAAGAGAAGAAAACTGGTTGAGAAAATATTACAACAATCAAGGCAAGAGAGGAAAACCTGGAATAGTGCTGTGGGACAGAGAAAGAAGGGATTCATTTGGGGATAAAACAGAGGTAAGTAAACAAAAATTAAAAGCTCCTCAATTATTTCAATTGAAAATCTTAATTTTTTTCTCAGCATCTTCTTGTAGTTTATTTTCTTACATTCTTACGGCATTTTTAGTATTTTCAAAATAGTTGTTTTAGGGGTGCCTGGGTAGCTCAGCTGGTTAAGCGTATGTCTTCAGCTCAGGTCATGATCCCAGTGTCCTGGGTTCGAGCCCTGCATCAGGCTCCCTGCTCAGAGGGGAATCTGCTTCTCCCTTTCCCTCTGCTTGATCTCTCTCTCTCTCTCTCTTTCCTCTCAAATAAAATCTTAAAAAAAAAAAAAACTTGTTTTAAGTAGGTTCTTTATTGAGGTCTAAAACATATACAGAAAAGTACACACATAATAAATGTATGATTGATACATCTCACAATGAACCCATCTGTAAAACCACCATACGTATCAGAAAACAGAATATTTCCAGGAGCCCAGAAATCTCCCTCCTGACCCCACCAAGTCATTCATCCATCTCCCTTGAAGGGTAACCACTGTCCTACCCTCAAATACCACAGATTTGTTTTTATCTGGTTTTGAATTTTATATAAAACCATATCAGGGCGCCTGGGTGGCTCAATCGGTTAAGCGTCTGCCTTCGGGACAGGTCATGATTCTGGAGTCCTGGGATCGAGTCCTGCATCGGGCTCCTTGCTCAGTGGGGAGCCTGCTTCCTCTCTCCGTCTGCCTACCTCTCTCTCTGCTTGTATTCTCTCTCTGTCAAATAAATAAAATCTTTAACAAAATATATCACATAGGTTATGAGCTTACACTAACACTGTATTTGTGAGATGCACCCATGTTGGTGGATATGGCTGTGGTCCGCTCACTCACTGCTATGTAGTATTCCACTGGATCAAGAAACCACAATTTATTTACTCTATTTACACATTTACAGGCATACTTCCAAGATATTGCAGGTTTGGTACCAGATTACCACAATAAAACAAAGGTCACAATAAAGTGAATCGAATTAATTCTTTGGGTTCCCAGCGCATACAAAAGGTATATTTACACTATACTGTAGTCTATAAAGTATGCAATAGCATTATGTATTTAAAAAATGAAATGTACACACCTAAATAAAAAAACATTGCAAAAAAATGCTAACCATCATCTGAGTTTTCAGCAAGTCATAATTACTAACTGCAGATCACTGTAACATACAATAACACCGAAAAACTTTGAATAGACACGTAGATCAATGGAAGAGAATAGAAAATCCAGAAAGAATCCCATTAACTATATGGTTATATACTCTTCAACAAAGAAGGAAAGAATATTCAATGGGAAAAAGATAGTCTCTTCAACAAATGATGCTGAGAAGACTGGACAGCTACATTAAAAAGAATGAAACTGGACCACTTTCTTACACCATACACAAAAAAAAACTCAAAATGGATTAAAAACCTAAATGTGAGACATGCAAACCATAAAAATCCTAAAAGAGAGCACAGGCAGTAATGTCTCTGATACTGGCCATAGCAACATTTTTCTAGATATGTCTCCGGAGGAAAGGGAAATATAAGAAAAATAAACTATTGGGACTACATCAAAATAATAAGCTTCTGCATAGCAAAGGAACCAACAAAACTAAAAGACAACCTACTAAATGGGAGAAAATCTGCAAATGACATATCTGAAAAAGGGTTAGTATCCAAAATATAATATAAAGAACTTCTAAAACTCAGGGCCCCTGGATGGCTCAGTTGGTTAAATGTCTGCCTTGGATTTAGGTCAGGATCCCAGGGACCTGGAATCGAGCCCCAAGTTGGGCCTCCTGCTCAGCGGGGAGCCTGCTTCTCCCTCTCCCTCTGCCTGCTGCTCCCCCTGCTTATGTGCACACACTCTCTGTCAAACATATAAATGAAATCTAAAAAAAAAAAAAAATCTGAGGGTGCCTGGGTGGCTCAGTTAGGTGTCTGCCTTCAGCTCGGGTCATGATCCCAGGGTCCTGGGATCAAGCCCCACATCGAGTTCCTTGCTCAGCGGGGAGCCTGTTTCTCTCTCTGCCTCTGCCCCTCCCCCCTGCTTGTGCTCTTACATGCGTGCTTTCTCTCTCACTCAAATAAATAAAATCTTAAAAAAAAATCTGAAGGAAATACAGAAAAAAGTTAACATTTGTTAGTCTGGGCAGAGGATGGATATATGCACGTTTGCTATATAATCCCGTGTACTTTTCTATATGTTTAAAATATTCCAGAATTTTAAGAATACTAAAAAACCCACTGATATATTTTTATTTATCAGATACTCGATAATTTAAAATTTGATAATATCAATAAGAATGTAAAAACCTGATACACATAACTAGTTGGTAGGAGATTACAAACTGGGACAAGGTTTCCAAAAGGTGATTTGGCATCATTCCTCAGAAGTTTAAATATGCATATACCTTTTGCCAAAGCAAATCACCTCCAGGAATTTATCCCATTGGGTTTACTTGTACACAATGGCAAATTAACCTTTGGGAGGTTTACGTTACTTTAGCACTTGATAGTGTGAAAAAAATTAGCAAAATATAAACTTTTTATAGGAAAAATGTTTAAAATACAGTACACCCATACAATGAAATAATGACAACTGTCAAAATGAGGCAGAGCTAGGGGCACCTGGGTGGCTCAGTCGGTTGAGGGTCTGACTCATGATTTCAGTTCAGGTCATGATCTCATGGGTCGTGAGGTTGAGCCCTACATCAGGTTCCATGCTCAGTCAGGCTACATGCTCAGCAAAGAGTCTGCTTGAGATTCTCCTCTCCCTCTCTCTCTGCTCCTTCCCCATTTGTGCTCTCACTCTCTCAAATAAATAAATCTTAGAAAAAAAAAAATGAGGTAGAGCCATATATCTACATTGATAGGGAATGATGGCCAAGATATCTTTAATGAAAAAAGCAAGTTGCATATGATACTGTGTAAAAGATATTTTCTATTTAGACATGTATGTGTTTGGACATGCACAGAAAATGTCTGAAAAAAGTCTGCTAAACAGAAATAGTCACAACCGCAACAGGGTGGAAATGCCAAGGAGAGGGAGACCTTTTCTCTCAGTAATCTGTGGTACCGATTTCACAGCAATCATATGTCACTTTTATACTTGAGGGTGGAGAGTACAAAAATTACAGATTCTAAACTTAGAGCCACTGAAATGGAATGTCTAGAAAGCAGGGCCCAAAAAATCTGTATTTTAACAAGTCATCTAGGGGTGCCTGGGTGGCTCAGCTGGTTAAGCATCTGCCTTTGGCAGGGTCCTGGAATCAAGCCCTACATAGGGCTCCATGCTCAACAAGGAGGTCTGCTTCTCCCCCTCCCTCTGCCCCTCCCCCAGTTCATGCTCAATCTCTCTCTCAAATAAAATCTTAAAAAAAAAAAAAGTCACCTAGTGTGATTCCCAGGCAGTTGGATTAGCTACTCCTCCAGCTGTGACCTAGGGGAAAATCTCAGTGACAGGTCCCTCAAGTTCTAGGAAATAAGCTTGCCCCCAGAATTAAATATGTATTCAATGGCAGAAAGATATAAACTCACCTAAAAGACACAGAATGGCCACCAAAGCCAGCAGGACTGGCCAGTAATAGACATTAACATCCTTAAGGATGTTAACTGATTCCTAAGAAATCAATGTTTGGCCCTAAATGGAGCAAGCATTGCCCAGGCAAGAGAATGGTCCAGTCTGAGAACTGAGCCAGTCTTTCTTTCTCTGTGCCAGGAATATCCACAACCAAGATCTCAAGCAGAACAGGACTCAGGTCTCTTTTGTAATGCCCAGAGAAGAGCCTGGCACATAATAGGCATTCAGTAAATAGGTGCTGAATTAACAAATCAATCTATTTTAGTCTGAGGCATTTCTAACTCCAGTGTTCTAATCCAATGTTCAATAAGCAGCCTTCTCTTCCCACACAGGTCTGAACTGGATATATATAGGAAAGGAGTTTTGATAGCTGTGAGCTTTGTTTCAAATAAATAACTGGCACTTGGCCTTGACCATCATCTACTGCTGTTTGGTTCATACCAGCCTGCTCTGAGACAGCCATCCACTGGTGGGTACCTGAGCAGGACTCTGGTGAAGTAACTAAGGTGGTGAGTGCTGCCGTGCCCTGCAGCCCTCATGGGGGTCTCCCTCCTAGGTGACTACTGGCCTGCTGGCCATCCTCAGGCAGCTCCTGTTAGCTCAATGCTTAGGTTCACCAAGTGCATCCTAGATTGCCTAAGCTGAGGGTATTAGAGCTGCAGGGTGCAATACAAAGGCTACTAGCCATATGCAGCTACTGAGCACCTGAAATGTGGCTAGTCTGAATTGAAATTTCAGTAAGCATAAAATACACCCTAGATTTTAAAGGCTTAGTATAAGAAAAAGAATATAAAATAGCTCACTATAAATTTTTATACTGCTTACATGCTGAAATGACAGTATTTTGGATATACTGAATTAATAAAATATATTAGTAAGAGTAATTTCACCTGTTTCTTTTTACATTTTATTTTTTTAAAGATTTTATTTATTTGACAGAAAGAGAGACAGCGAGAGAGGGAACACAAGCAGGGGGAGTGGGAGAGGGAGAAGCAGGCTTCCCGTGGAGCAGGGAGCCCGATGTGGGGCTTGATCCCAGGACCCTGGAATCATGATCTGAGCCAAAGGCAGACGCTTAACCAACTAAGCCACCCAGGCACCCTAACAGCCACATTTTAAAATGTAAAAAGAGGGGCACGTGGGTGGCTCAGTCGGTTAAGTGTCTGCCTTCAGCTCAGGTCATGATCCCCGGGACCTGGGATCGAGTCCCACATCAGGCTCTATGCTCAGCGGGGAGTCGTCTTCTCCCTATCATTCTACCTCTGTGCTCTCCCTCTCTCTCAAATAAATAAATAAATAAATAAATAAAATCTTTAAAAAATAAACAGTATAAAAATAAATGTGGCTATTAGAAAAAGTTACATGTGGCTTGCATTATATATCTAATGAATAATGCATCACATATGACTAAGAAACTCCCACTATATCTTCACAACATGGCTGAGGACTGATCTCTCACAGGGTCAGAGATCACCTTAGTTAACATGGCCTGCCCCACTGTTCTGAAACCAGATTTCACACTTTCTTGGGAACACCGTCACATGTCCTAGGAGTTCCATATACCATTTAATACCTATGTATTTTGGGGCACCTGGGTGGCTCAGTTGGCTAAGCATCCAACTCTTGGTTTTGGCTCAGGTCAAGATCTCTTGGGTTGGGGGACTGAGTCCTACATCGGGCTCCTCACTAAGCAGGGAGTTTGCGTGAAAGATTTTCTTCTTCTGCCCCTCCCCACCTTCTCTTAAATAAGTAAATCGTTAAAAAAAAAAAAAAAACCTATGTATTTTAATGGAGAAGTTATAAGCCAAAAATAGTGATGTTACAATTTCAGGTAAAAAGAAGCTGAAGAGCTTGTAGAATTTACTGAAAACTCATTAAAAAGTCTTCTGTAGATACCTGGCTGGCTCAGTCAGTAGACCATGCAACTCTTGATCTTGGGGTCGTGAGTTCGAGCCCCACACTGGGCACAGAGATTACTTTAAAAAAAAAAAAAAAGGCTTCTGAAATTCCCCCAGAAACATGTAATTTTTCAATCTGTAAGTTTTAGAAAAAAAATCTCCAAAACAGTTCTTTGTAATAAGACGTGAACATGAGATTTTGTGGTAACCCTTACTACCACCATTATCGTTTCTATGCAAAATAAACAGTGTTGTTAGAAAATATCTTCAGTTACAATTAAGATGAAATTGAACTCAAATTTGGAAACAGCAAAAGAATTCCACACGTTTTAGTTCTTTTGTTCTTTTGCCCTGCTAGCAGGGATGGAGTAGGTTTGGGGGACAGAATGACTGCACCCATGTTGTTCTGAGCTCAAGTTCACTGCCGGCTTCTGAAGGAGGTCCCTTTCCTTGACTGTCCCCAGTCATACTAGGATTACAGGGCCTTCAAAAGCTAAGTGACTTCTCAAGGTAACTTGAACAGCAGGAGGCCAAGGTAAGAATAACAGTTAGGTATTTCTATTTCTTCCAGGAGGGCCACAGCCCCATGATGCAACTCCTAAGAATCACTTGTCATTTACAATCTTTGAGATTCAATTGGACCAGACCAACCTAATGCCTTTTTTTGTGTCAGAAACGCAAGCAGTGGGACCTCAGCAACAGAGTCCTCTACAATATAGATACAACACAGAACCAAAATACTTACTTGGGGAACTGGCAGAGACCCGCTTCCTGGTCAGGCTCTCCTGGTTGGCCTTGTCTGAAACTGATGAGCCCCTCGTTTGGACATGCCTCTTTCCTGGGCTTTCCTCTGGCTCTGGTGACTTCTCCATCCCATGGAAATACTTCATGTGATAGTGTAACAGTTTGGCCTTGCGGAAAAATTTTAAACAATCCACAACCTTGCACCTGAACTTGTGATCTAGGTCGACAGCTGGTGCTTTACATGTCACAAAATCATCTGCTTTCTTAAAAGTATTTGTTACTGAAAAATAAAACAGAAACAAAAACAAAGATCCCTTGTACTTACCCTAGTTATTATAACATATGCATTAATACATGGCAACAGAAAGTGAAAGAGCAGAATGCATATGTAGCTGGAGACATCAGACAGCCATTACCTCCCCAGATTACTGTTTGGAGAGAATGGATACAACTTCAAGGATAAATAATACAGACTCAACCATGATTCATCTTCTGAAAGAAAAGATCAACATGTTTTTTGTTTGTTTGTTAAGCAGCCATACAAGTTCTCAAGGTTGTACTGTGGGGAAAGAATAGGGGAAAATACTTAAAAAACAAACCAAAAAAATCAGGGACCCAACCCAGCACTTAATACTCATGAGTTGGACCAGATTCAAACTTACTACAATCCTGATACTTGTGTGTGTGGACAGAACTAGGGAATATTCTGATGGGATCTCTTTATGAAACCAAAGGGATCTCACAATGGTTTCTGCACAAAGAGAATGTAACTGTTACAAAGGTTTTTGAGATTTTGCTATCATGTACTTTGTTTGAACAAAGGGACTCAGAGACAGAAAAAAAAAAAAAAGGACAACCAAATAAATGGATCTTGAAGGCATGAGGAGAATTTGGGAGTCAATGATCAAATTTAAAGAGGCAAAAAATGTTTGAAATGCGGCCCCCCCAAAAAACAAATAAGCAGAAGGCAATGGTCTATCATGTATCAATGACAAAAAATAGAGCTGTCAACAAGGAATTCATGCATGTTGGAAAGAGTTTATTGAAGACTCACTTCACAATGCTCTCACCCCAGTGAGAGCAATCACCTTAAACTCAAATTCTCCTACCCTATTTGATTAGGTTACCCAAGAATATCCTGAGTAGACCCTTCTTGAGTGAATCACATTTTTCCTTAATGCAGTGATATAATTTCCATTAGAAGCAGAAAGCATACTGAACCATTGGTAAATATTAGGATTACATTTTCAAATACCATTCCACAATCACAAGAAATAAAAAAATAATTAAAGTCAATCTAAATCATATTCTATATTTCAAAATCAGCACTAGGGTATGATAACAAAGCTGCTACACTTGATGATGTGACGGATGCCATCATACGGGCAATTTAAACAAGTGAAAAATTATACATATACATACACATCCCAAAGCAGAATGCTTTAAAATCATTTTATATAACAAAGAAAGAGCTTCAAATTAATAAGATGCAGTTAAGAGAAGAAAAGTAACATGAAATGAAATGGAATATATAGACAAATGGTTGTGCTGGAAAAGCATGCCACACAGAGTCTGTGTAGATCCCAGGTCTCACACAGGTGTGTATTTCCCAATGGGAGTTTATCTGTATCATATGTCACTGATGGCACCAGCCAGCTAAGTGACATCATCTACTATGGGATACTACTGTCTTTTGTCAAGGAGGGAGCAGTTACTAGGAGACAAAAGGCAGAAAATATGAAAATTAAATCCTCAAAGGAGCCTGGTTCAAAAGCTAAGGTTAATCAAATTACCCTTTGGGTAGAAAGTAAATCACTGGGACCAAGATACACCTGTTTTAGAAAACAGTATGGAAATCAGTATTTCCAAGTAGTTACTGGTGTTATCACTTAAATGCTCTATGCTCTTCCTCATGTTTAACAGACTTTTGTTTGGAGGAATCAAGGCAAAGCATAGAACTCTGCCCTGGGCTCCGAGACTCAAAATCTCAAGAGTCACCCTTTGCTTTTGCCTCTCCCAAAATTACTACTATACGTTGATGTATGCAGAGAAAAACGGTCCATAGAATTTGAATTTGCTTTTAAGAACAATAACTCTAGGGTGCCTGGGTGGCTCAGTTGGTTAGGTGACTGCCTTCGGCTCAGGTCATGATCCTGGAGTCCCGGGATCGAGTCCCATGTCGGGCTCCCTGCTCAGCGGGGAGTCTGCTTCTCCCTCTGGCCCTCTTCCCTCTCGTGCTCTCTCTCTCTCTCATTCTCTCTCTCTCAAATAAATAAAATCTTAAAAAAAAAAAAGAACAATAACTCTAAGAAATGTTTTCTTTACTTTTGGGGGGAAAATATAAAATGTCTCCTAAAAATCCTCGCCTCCTGGTATTCACATCCATGTGTAATCCCTTCCCCTTGAGTGTAGGCAGGACCTATAACTTGCCTCTACTGGAATGAGCAAAGGTGACAGTATGCCACCTTTCTTGAAAAAACCTTTTGTGATTATATTATGTAATATTTAACATCTTCCTTACTAGCAGGTATTCTCCTTTGAAGACTTGATGAAACATGCTGCTATGTTGTGAGCTACTCTATGGAGAAGCCCATGGAACAAGTAACTGAGAGTCTGACAGCATGCAAGAAACTGAATGTTGCCAACAACCATGTGAGCCTGGAAGCAAATCCTTCCCCAGCAGTGTTTTCAGATAAGAACACAGCCCTGGTCAAGTCCTTGACTGCAGTCTTGCAGAGGACCCAGTTAAGCTCCGCCTGGATTCCTCATGCACAGAAACTATGAGAAAATAAATGTGTTGTTTTAAGCCACTATGTTTGTGGTAATATTGCTACATAGCAGTAGATCATATAAAGCAGGATCAGAACCCTCTCGTTTTCTTTATACTTGGGTAATATTTTTATACTTTCCCTTTTATGATAAACATACATTATCTTTATAATAAAAAAAGTTTTTAAACTATGTTTTCTGAAATATGGCTTAGAAATCATATCCTATTTAACCCTTTTTTAAATACCAATTACCAGAACCTCAAACCTCACAGTTAGAGGATTATGATGGTGATATTTAGTCTCATTGACCACACCCTGGCATTCTAAGCCCATGTCAATCTAAGTACCACCCTGCTTTCCAAACTCATCTCCCATTAATCCACAATGAGGCCTCAGCAGCTACCTAGCTAACTGCTGGTCCAAACAACTGCTTCATGCTCTCATAGCTCACACCTCCACTCAGGCTTTGCCCTCTCCCTGCCATTCCTCCATGGCTTGGCCAAATGTTCACTTCTATCCAAACTCAGCCTGCTCCACATGCAGGAAGTTGCCCAGATGGCCGTGGCTCTCAGGGACTGCATGCCATCAACTCCTGGCACAAATGACTACCTGATGCACCTCATCTTTAGCACTTCAGATCTACTCCTGGATTCTGTTATTTGCTACTTCTCCAGCCAGAGGATAAGGGCCACGTCTCATTGTCTTACGTATGCACCCTCAGCACCATCCCCTAATACAGCTGGTATTCTTGTCAGCAATGACGCCATGTGATCCCAATAGTTTAACACTTTTTTGACATGTACTTCCAATACTATAATGGGTAAAACATTTTCCAGGTCTGTGAAGAAATAACTTTATCAACTCTGAAACAAAAGAAGGCAATCAAAGAGAAACATGAATGGATTTAAATATTCACAGCAAGTCTAGTCAAACGCATTGAATAAAAAAAATGTCCTTAAGTAGAGGAACAGTTAAATAAATTAGGGGAAGTCTGCATTATTTCATTCTAATTAGCTATTTAAAAGAATGAAGTAGCTCTGTACTTACTGATATGGATAATCTCAAGATATACTAAGTGAAAACAGAAAGTTGCCTGATCCATACCATAGTATATAACCCCATGTATGGTTACAGGTGGGGAAAAAAAAGATATTATAAAAATACATAGAAAGGGGGATGGCTGGCTGGCTCGGTCAGAGGAGCATGCAACTCTTGATCTTAGGGTTGTGAGTTCGAGCCCCACATTGGGTGCAGAGATTACTTAAATGAGTAAATAAATTTTTTTAGATGCAGAGAAAAGAAACCAGAAAGATAGAAAATCAAGATGTTGATAGTGGGTTATGTCTAGAGAGGAGCTTGGGCTAGAAATGCTGACAGTAAGAGGAACTTCCACATTTCCTATGTATACCCCGAGAGCAACAAGCATACCTAGCACCCAGATCTTGGTTTCTAAATACAGTTTTTCACTTAAAATAAATCAGAACTTCTTGGAGAAATCCAAGGATTTCTAAATCCTTGCTGAAAGGATGGGTTAAGTACAAGATGAGCTTGAACATCTTGTTAAACCAGAAAGTAAAGAAGTGCTCACATTAAAAAAAAAAAAAAAAAAAAAGCCATGGTGGGGAGGGAGCTGGCTGGTCAGTTGGTGGAGCACATAATTTTTGACCTCAGGTTGTGAGATTGAGCTCCAAGTTGGGTGTCGGGATTACTTAAAAATAAAATCTTTAGGGCGCCTGGGTGGCTCAGTTGGTTAAGCGACTGCCTTTGGCTCAGGTCATGATCCTGGAGTCCCGGGATCGAGTCCCGCATCAGGCTTCCTGCTCAGCGAGGAACCTGCTTCTCCCTCTGGCTCTCCCCCCTCTCATGTGTGCTCTCTCTCTCTCATTCTCACTCTCTCAAAATAAATAAATAAATCTTTAAAAATAAATAAATAAATTAAATTAAATTAAATTAAATAAAATCTTCAGGGGCACCTTGGTGGTTCAGCGGGTTAAGCATCTGCCTTCAGCTCAGGTCATGATCCCAGGGTGCTTGGATCAAGCCCTCTGTCAGGCTCCCTGCTCAGTAGGGAGTTTGCTTCTACCTCTCCCTCTGCCCACTCCCAGCTTTTGCGCATGCTGTCTCTCTCTTAAATGAATAAATATCTTTTTAAAAATTAAATAAATAAATCTTTTTTTTAAGTAAATAAAATCTTAAAAATATACATATAAAGAAAGGCTCACAGAATGAAGAAGATACAGGAACCAGTCTGAAAGGCTCCCACTGGCCAAATCTAGGACAATGTGGGTATTTAAATAAATAACCATAGACACACCGGGCGCCCATGTGGCTCAGTCAGTTAAGCGTCCAACTCTTTTTTTTTAAGATTTTATTTATTTATTTGACAGAGAGAGACACAGCAAGAGAGCGAACACAAGCAGGGGGAGTGGGAGAGAAGCAGGCTTCCCGCCGAGCAGGGAGCCCGATACGGAGCTTGAACCCAAGACCCTGGGATCATGACCTGAGCCAAAGGCAGATGCTTAAAGACCGAGCCACCCTGGTGCCCCAAGCATCCAACTCTTGATTTTGATTCAGGTCACGATCTCATGGTCATGACATAGAGACCTACATCTAGCCCCATGCTCAGCAGGGTGTCTACTTGAGATTCTCTCTCTCCCTCTGCCCTTCCCCCTGCTCATGCTCTATCTCTCAAATAATCTTTAAAAAAGAAAAAAATGACAGACACAGATTGTAACCCATAGAACAAAGAATCCATGAATCCATGTGGATACAAAGAAAGAAAGAAAGGGAAACCTCTTCCTTATAATAGAATACAAATTAATAAAATATAAAAGAAATTATTAAAGTTAGAAATCACTATGTGGCAGTCATCAGAGTAAACGCTGTTTCAGACAAAAAATACCAAGAGATGCTAAAATAGTAGGTCAATGTTTCATGGAGAAACAAAATATTTACATAGCCTCAAAGTATCCTCTCACAAGAAATTTATTAATTATAAAGAGAAAAATAATAGCTTGACAGTAAAACAGATACTACCTTCGCCAAGTCATCAAAGTTAACATCACCGATAAATGGGACAGATTATCATGTGCCTCCTGACAGAATGCACTTAAAAAGAACATATTGCCTATATGGTATTTCTACTAAAAGTTAATAACCTAAATCTAATCATGAGGATACATCAGAAAACACCAAATTGAGGGACATCATATCCTTCAGAAATATCAAGGTCATGAAAGACAAAGAAAGACTGAAGAATTATTTCAGATGAAAGGAGACTAAAGAAACAATGAAATCCAATGTGTCATCCTGGATTGGATCCTGACCAGGAAAAAATGTTTTTCCTACTTTTGCTATAATGGACATTATTAGAACAACTGAGGAAGTCTGAATAAGGTCCTGATTTTGATAATCATATCGTAGTAATGTAAGAGAATGTCCTCGTTTTTAGGAAATATGCATTGAAATATTTATGGGTAAAGTTCTGCAACTTATGCCAAACAATTCAAAAATAATACTTTCTAAAAAAGGGAATATGGATGCCCAGGTGGCTCAGTCAGTTAAGCGTCTGCCTTCGGCTCAGGTCATGATCCCAGGCTCCTGGGATCTTGTCCAGTGTCGGGCTCCTTGCTCGGCGGGGAACCTGCATCTCCCTCTGACCCTCCCCCTGCTCGTGCTCACTCTCTCTCTCTCTCTCTCTCTCTCTCTCGCTTTGACAAATTAAATAAATAAAATCTTTAAAAATTAATTAATTTTAAAAAGGGAATAACTGGGGTACCTGGCTGGCTCAGTCAGTACAGCATGCAACTCTGAATCTCACGGTTGTGAGTTCAAGCTCCACATTGGGTGTAGAGATTACTTTGGAAAAAAAATGATGGGGTGCCTGTGACTCTGAATAGGTTAAGCGTCTGTCTTCAGCTCAGGTCATGTTCCCAGGGTCATGAGATGGAGCCAGGCTCAGCAGGGAGCCTGCTTCTCCCTCTGCCTGCCACTCCCCCTGCTTGTGCACTCTCTCTCTCTCTCTCTCTCTGACAATAAATAAAATCTTTAAAAAAAAGAAAGAAAAGAAAATATCTTTTAAAAAAAAGTGGTGGGGAGGCACCTGGGTAGCTAGGTCAGTTAAGCATCCATCTCAATCTTAGCTCAGGTCTTGATCTCAGGGTTTTGAGTTCGAGCTTTGCCCAGCGTGGAGCCTACTTTTTAAAAAAACCATTAAAAAAAAAAAAGAACAATAAAGCAAACATGGCCAACTGCAAACTAGTGTGAGAATCTGGTTGAAGATATATAGGAATTCTTTGTACTACTTTTCCAACTTTTTATAAGTCTGAAATTACTTCAGTCTTAAAACTTATTAAAAATATATGCAGAGGGGTGCTTGGCTGGCTTTGAAAGCAGACCATGCGACTCTTGATCTTGGGAGTTGTGAGTTTTAAGCCCTACACTGGGGGTAGAGTTTATTTAATAAAAAAAAATTTAATATATGCAGAAAAAAAATATATGCAAGAAAACTACTTTGAAGCCACAGAACAGCTAAGTGGGAGGAAAACAACCCTGCCAAGGCTTTCCCCTAGATGCAAACCTCTGCACTCAGTCCTCAAAAAAAAATCACTGAGCATTTATTCCACAAGATGGCAGAGCTGCCCCAAATGCCGGAGCCGTTTTTGGAGGGGCTATCACCTCTCTTTTGCTCTTGACTAGACGTGCGCTGACTTCCCTGGCCCCTCCTCCTGCGGTCCAAGAGCTTCCTTCACACAGATTTCCTGGATTGGGATTCCATCCTGGGTTAGAAATTCCAAGACTGGTACCAGCTCAGGACAGCAGTTACTAAACAGTGACTAATACGACAGCATCCTGGCCTCCAGGGACCCTGTTGGATGTTTCTGATGATAATACCGCCCTCCTTCCTGCTTACTTACATAATACATTCCTGGTGAATGAATCCTCAACAAAACAATCTCTCTCCCAGCCATCTTTCTAGATCATCCTGTACTCACCACTAAGCCCATGTTCCAAAAGAAACACCACAGAAACATCATTCCATTTCCAGATCAACCCATCTTCCTCCCTCCAATTAAAGAATTCCAAAGGCACCACCCTGTCTGGAGTACTGACATCACTTGTACCACACACTCCTCTTCAAACCTGGCCACCCTACTAAGCCTCTTACTCAGAGTATACACACATACTTTAACAAGTGCCCTCAAGAGCTGTAGGAATTCTGTTTCACATACTGTGCAACTTCCCTAGACAGGGACTATGCTCATGTCTCAATTTATATAGCACCCAGCATCTCATCAGATGGCTTTAGGCACTCAGTTGGAAGATGGGAGTCAGAGACTCTGTATCACCAGCCAGTAGGAAGTGTGCAACCATGGCTGAGTCCTTCTTGCCAAATATTAGGCTCTTTGCCTATAAAACAGAATAGTGAAAAATTAGAAATAACTTAGGATTTTTAGCAGGGGACAGTAAATAAATTATAGAATACCCATACAATAAATTATATGTAATTGTGAAAGGAGATAATGTACTAACACAGAAAAATACATAAATGAAAATTGTAAGCCACTGAATGTAAGAATATGATTCCATTACTCTGTTTTTTTAAGTTATATCTGTATATAAATGTTTGTATATGTACCATAACCATGTCTGGAAGGATGGAAGGCCATACACCAAATTGTACCAGGGCTCCTTCAAGAGTGAGAATGCTATCTATATAAGGGAGGACATTTCACTTTTTATTTTCTTTTACTTGGTTTTAATTATTCCTGGCATGTATTGGTTTTGGAATTTATGAGGGGAAAAAATTCAGCAAAATGACTCGATAAAGTAATTTTTTTAAGATTTTATTTTTAAGGAATTTCTACACCCAACATGGGGCTCGAACTTACAACCCTGAGACCAAGAATCGCATGCTCTACCAACTGAGCCAGCCAGGTACCCCTACAAAATAGTTTTTTAAAGAGAGGTCCCAGCTGACTTAATTCAGAGTTATAAAAATTCATCAAGAACTAATACTCATTGGGGCGCCTGGCTGGCTCAGTCGGTTGGATGGCCAACCATTGATTTTGGCTCGGGTTATGATCTTAGGGTCCACCCTGTGGTGGGCTCCAAGCTCAGCAGGAAGTCTGCTTCAGAATTCTCTCTCTCCCTCTGCTCCTCCCCCACCCACTTGTCTCTAAAATAAATAAATAAATCTTAAAAAAAAAACTAATACTCATAAAGAATTAGTATACCTTAGTGTTCAAATTGCAAGAAATTGTATTTTACTTTAAAAATCAAACCTTAAGAAAAACCTTTCATTGCTGTTTCCTTATTACTCAAAACTAAGTCCACAGTCTGAGACAACATCAAGTTCCTGCTGTTATGTTTTTCCATGAAAAAAATTTATGACTAACTGAAGTAATTTAACTTTAAACATCTTAGAAAACATACTGAACTACCTTTTCACATTAATTTTCAAAACATTCTTTATTTGGTCATACCTGTTGATTTTATATCCCCATATCCAACAGGAATCTTAGAAAAAAGAATCACTGCATCAAAAAATAGGACTTACTTGAAAATTTTTTTTGAAGAGTTGCCAACACTATGGCAGATCTAGAAATATTTAAGCTGGGTAATCAATCAATAATGTAATTCCCCACTTATCAACTGGAGGTGTCCAGGACTATCCATTCTTATAAGTACGTGCCTCCTGAGGTCAAAGAGATCAGTTATTCAACTTTCTGTGTTTTCCTAACCTTTTCCAGTTTTCCTTTCTCCCCCTCAAAGTTTTGGTATATAAGAAATGCTCAAGTAATTGACTTGAATCACTTGAAGTAATTGCACGAATGACCCAGTTAATTAAATATTACCCACTACTTAACTGATGAAACAAGTCTTCCAATGGATCTATTTGCTCTGGTCAGGTATAAAAGGTATTCAATAAATGTGCCAAATGAAAGCCCACAGGTGAGAGCACACCCACTGTGTCTGCAGGATAGCAAGCAGGCCATGTGGCTGGAGTAGAGTCAAGCAGCAAGGAGAGAGTGAGGAGAGATAACAGGCAGCCAGAAGAAGCAGGGCCACTGCAGGCCAGTGTAAGGACCTGTGGCATGCATGAGCCAATACCAACAGTTCCAGGCAGTGGGAGACATGAATGTTGGTTTTATTATTCTTGTATTTTTCTGGATTTCTTTTCAAATTTATCAACACAAAAAAGCAAGTTACCAAAAAGAGTATACTGAATGAAGACAAGATCACTTCCATAAGTAAGGTAAAATGTACCAACCAACAAAATCTTTGGTGAAGTTTGAATAAGGTCTTGATTTTGATAATTATATTATGGTAATATAATGTAAGAAATATACAACAAAGTATTTAGGAGTAGAAGTCTGCAATTTATTTTCAAACAATTCAGAAAAAATACTTTAAAATACCTTAAGGCCAAAGAATAATGGCTAAGTAGGAGGAAAGCAACCTTACCAACAGAGATCCAGGTGAACACTTCAGGGCTATGCCCCCTCTCTGAGAACGAAGCATTGTCAGTAATCCCATCAACTCTTCAAAGCAACTGACCTCAGTTTGGCAGCAACATATCTACTCAACCTTAACCCAGTTCAGAAAGCCTGCAATTAAGTCAGAAAGCACACCTAACAGTCTCCAAAGACTCTATGATTATGCTGTTGATGTTGCTCCACTTCCATCTCCAAATGCCTAATTGCTACTCATCCTTCAAGGCCCTGTGAAAGTACCACCTTTTTCCACCCCTGCCCCCAAACCACCAACCTAAATATCACCTCTCTCCCAGAGTCAGATCCAAATAGTACTTAATGAACACTAAAACCAAGAGTGCCCCATTCATCACTGTATACTTAACAGTCAGCAGAGCTCCTGGGCATATAGTAAGGGCTCAATAAGTGAGTCTTGAGTTCAACTTTCATGTGGCAAGCACACATTATTACTGTCCGTATTCTCTCCCATAGTTTTAAGTATTTATTACTTTTATATTACAGGCAACTGCAGTCTTATCAGTTCCCCTAGACAGAAAGACCTAGAGCATTGACCACATGTCTCATTAATATTTCTCTAACCCTAGAACAATGAATTCTCAAGCAATTCTCCACCCTACATGCCTGACGGCAAACCAGAGACACTTTTACAATGGCTATAACCCTATGATTCCTACTCAAGAAAACAGAGAACACAAGTACATGAAAGCTAAACTACTGTAGGCATTACACTAAAATAGACCTGATTAATTTTAAAATAAATCATTTGCAAAAACTATTATAGGCATTACTCTAAAACATACCTGGTTAATTTACAAGTAAATAATTTGTAAACATTCAGTATTTTAGTGACAAATAATTTCCTATTCATTTTATAACTGACAACATATCAAGACTCCGTGGGTTAGAATCACTGATCTAAACCACGCAGCAAAGTGTCCCATTTCTAAAGGGTACATAGTTTAAAAAAAAAAAAAAGGCAAGAAACTGAATAAGCCTGCACTCCTATTAGGTCTTCTCTCTTATTTATTCTGTGGTTCACATAGAACATTCACAAATGAGAGAGCTTAGAATAGTCTGGCACTTAGATGGCACTACGTATTTGTTGACTACAACGAATGAATGGACTACAGCCCATTTTCTAAAAGCTGTGAATGACCAAATAGGTTGGGCCCAGATTTAGAAAATAATCTGAGCTCTCTGAACTTCTAAGGACATCTACACTAATAATTTTATTTTACAACATAAACAAATGGCCTGCCCAAGTAGAAGAATTTCAACAGTATTCTCTGGCTTCTAAGTCATCAAAGCAAATAGCCCAGAGCACTCATCTTTCCTAGTTCAAACTCAAGGTAATCTGACCTCTACCATTGCTATAACCTCTCTTAGAAAAATGGGCAAGTACTTCAGTTAGTTGCAGTGGTTTCAAAATTATTCCCCAGAAGATCCTCTGTGTAACTTGAAGAAGCAAGCAAAAGAAGACATGAAATCTTACAGAAACTGTATGTGTGTCTTTTGAAAAGAACTTAAAAACCCCCAAAATGTATAAACTTTAAACAGGCACTGGAGGGGGCGCCTGGGTGGCTCAGTTGGCTAAGCATCTGCCTTTGGCTCAGGTCATGATCTCAGGGTCCTGAGATCAAGCCCCACGTAAGACTCCCTGCTCAGTGGGGAGTCTGCTTATCTTCCCCACTCCTTGCTTGTGCTCTCTCGCTCTCACTCACTCTCTCTCAAATGAATAAATTTTTAAATCTTAAAATAGGGGCACCTGGGTGGCTCAGTCGGTTAAGCATCTGCCTTTGGCTCAGGTCATGATATCAGGGTCCTGGGATCGAGACCCGAGTCGGGCTCCCTGCTCCTCAGGGAGCCTGCTTCTCCCTCTGCCTCTGCCTGCTGCTCTCCTTGCTTGCGCATGCGTGCACTCTCTCTGTCAAATAAATGAATAAATCTTTTTAAAAAATAATAAAATAGGGGTGCCTGGGTGGCTCAGTCGTTAAGCATCTGCCTTCAGCTCAGGTCATGATCCCAGGGTCCAGGGATCAAGCCCCACTTTGGGCTCCCTGCTCAGCGGGAAGCCTGCTTCTCTCTCTCCCACTCCCCCTGCTTGTGTTCCCTCTTTAGCTGTGTCTCTCTCTGTTAAATAAATAAAATCTTTAAAAATAAATAAATAAATAAATAAATAAATAAATAAATAAATAAATAAAAGAGGCACTAGATTTAGCCTCTAGCCTAGTCTCCTCACTCCTCCTATATGCATAGCATATTTCTTGGTGATGTAGGAACAATTCATTCCCAATTTCAAGTGATGTCTAACATAACACCACCCTCAAGACAATATAATTTAAGAGCTTAGTCTTCTGAATTATAAGGAACATGGCTGTCATCTAGAGCTCTCTACACCAAAACAGACAACCAGGTTCTGAGATTAAATTTCCAACTCATGTGAACATCAAGTCCATTTCTCCCAGATGACAGAAAAGTAGGTTGGGAGGAGAGGAGTGCTACCCCTGACAGAAGGCTCAGCAAGAAAAGGGAAATCATTTACACCCAAGAAAAGGCCACAAGGCTAAGGCACAACACTCTAGACCCAGTGGGACAAAAGACCAACCTAAAGGCACCATGGAGGAGCCAGGAGTGAATATCTGAATACTTTCAGTTTACTATTTTCAAAATGCTGCTCTGCTATACCACTTATGTTAACCACATGGCATGTGGTCAAGGACAACCCCACACCCGCCCGCCAAACAGGCATCTGCGTGGCTCAGTTGGTTACATATCCAACTCTTGATCTTGGGGTCATGAGTTCAAGCCCCCATTGGGCTCCACATTGAACGTGAGACCTACTTAAGAAAAAGGGGTGGGGGAAGCACCCGACTAGTCAGTTAAGTGTCTGACTCTTATCTCAGCTCAGGTTTTGGTCTCACTGTCATGAGTTCAAGCCCCACGTTGGGCTCCATTCTGGGCATGGAGCCTACATAAAAAATAATATAATAATAAAGGGCGCCTGAGTGGCTCAGTTGGATAAGCGTCTGCCTTCAGCTCAGGTCACAATCCCAGGGTCCCGGGATCAAACCCCACGTCAGACTCTCTGCTCAGTGAGGAGCCTGCTTCTCCCTCTGCTTGTGCTCTCTGTCAGATAAATAAATAAACTCTTTAAAAATAAATAAATCAATAAAAGTATGCAATTCTGATGACATATACTCACTATGGTGTCAGTCTTATAAATGGTCCTGTTAAAAACAAAAGCATTTAGGGGCACCTGGGTAGCTCAGTTGTTGGGCAACTGCCTTCGGCTCAGGTCATGATCCAGGGTCCTGGGATCAAGCCCCATATGGGGCTCCCTGCTCAGCAGGAAGCCTGCTTCTCCCTCTCCCACTCCCCCTGCTTGTGTTCCCTCTCTCGCTGTCTCTCTCTGTCAAATAAATAAATAAAATCTTCAAAAAAAAATGTAAATGTCTTTCACCTTTTTAACAAAGTAAAATTTTCCATTTATAATTTAAAGTACTCCGAATATTTGGAATCTGCCCTTCAAGAAGAAAAGGAAAGACTTTCAAATCATATATTCATTGTTAAATATATAAATTCGACTTAAAATTAGTACAACACAAAGCAGAATATAAATGTACAGATTTTGTGAAAGCTAAAATTAAATAAAGTCACAAGTATGTAGTGTCAAAATACAGAATCATCAAATATTCAATTGACTACCTTCTCTCCAATGAAATAACATAATAGGAAACGTGTTACACCTTTGCTTATGTTGTTCCCTCTGCTGGAATACCCAGACCCCATCCATCACTCATGGGACAGTACTATTCATCCATCAAGATTCAGCTTAAAACTGTTGAACACTACATCTGAAACTAATGATGTACTATGTATTGGCTAATTGAATTTAAGTTAAAAAAAAAAAAAGATTTAGCTTAAATGTCATGCATGTCTCCTAAGTTAGGATGGTCTTCAGGTAGCCATTAAGTCTTACTGATCTTGTGTCAGTGATACTACTTATTTTAGCAGAGTGCCTGGTACTTAGCAGGTTCATAAGGTGTTTCAACTGTGTAAAAAAAGATGTGCAATCGAAGCTTGTTAGCAAAATCTCATTTAACCTTTACTATTTCCCCAAGATTCTCACTAAAAGAAAGTCTCAGCATATTCTTCCCCAGGGAACAACTGGCAACCCACAAATCTCCTCAAGCTTCACTCTTCCTCTGGGCTCATACGTACATAAGTAGTTTTATTTTGAGAATAACAGAGCCCATACTCTCCACACACTGGAAAGGGAGAAGGTTACAGATGACCCATATTTACCAAAGGAACACTTCCCAGGTCTAGAACCATGTCATCAATAGAATCTCATGAGATTTGATTACACAGCTCATTTCTGGCTAAATTTTCCAAAAGGCTATGTCTTCCCCTCATTAGGTCTGCCGTAGTCCAGAAGAAGGCTACCCTGCAAGCCTTTAGGCCATCACAGACATCTAGGAAATGCCAAAATTTGCCTATACTTAATTCCTTTCTCCCTTATTCTACTCCTTTTAATTCATGATAAGTCAAACACTGCAAAATAAAGAAATTTTTAAAGATGAATGTTGATCAAGAACTTTGGGTATGAGCTATCAGTGGAAAACACTTTGGATTTCATGAAAAATTTTAAAGGGTGGCTTACACAATAATTAATGTGATTTTTTAAATATGGTAAAATACATATGTAATAATATTGATTATATGCATATTATGATAACTATGTTTTCTAAATACTGAAGGAAATTAATTAATTTTGGTGTTATAAATTACAATAAATAAAAGTGAAAGACCAAGAGAAAATAAAGTACAATTTATATAAAAGAAAAAGGATCAATATCATAATATACAAAGAAAACCTTATTGTGCAAATCAATAATAAAAACAACCCAATAGGAAGTGAGCAAAGAAAATTCACAGAAAAATGGATAAAAATATTCAATAAACACATGAAAAATGTTCAATCTCATTTAAAAAAACCACAGAACTTAAAAAATGAAGTCTTGTTTCCAATGTTAACACAAATTTGAGAAAATTTAAAAGATGAATAATATCCATAGATGGCAAGGATGTAAGGAAAAATATACTCTACCATACTCTTAGTCAAAATATTAAGTGGAATGGTCTTTTTGGAGGGTAATTTGTTGATGCAATTTAAAATGTGCATTCCCTTAAATCCAGCAATACTCAAAGAAAGTTATCCCAAAGGGCTATTCACCAAGTGGTCAAAAATATATATTCAAGGAATACCACTGCATCATTGTTTGAAACACTGATTGCTCAGAAACACTCTAAATGTCCATCAAAAGGGAAATGGTTAAATATATGATGGAACATTCTTACAAGACACTAATATTCAATCACTAAAAAGAATGAAACAAGGGGCGCCTGGGAGGCTCAGTTGGTTAAGCCACTGCCTTCGGCTCAGGTCATGATCCCAGGGTCCTGGGATCGAGTCCTGCATCGGGCTCCTTCCTTAGCAGGGAGCCTGGTTCTCCCTCTCCCTCTGCCTGCCGCTGCCCCTGCTTGTGCTCTCTTCTGCATCAAATATATAAATAAAATCTTAAAAAAAAAAAAAAGAAACAAGTATACTGACAAAGATAGATCTCCAGAAGACTACAAAAATAACAGAACAATAGGCTAGAATTAAACCAATTACATTTAAATCTTAATTGCTTCCCTACCTATGTAAACATACAGAAAAGGATCTGGAAAAATAACAAATAAAAGAGGTTTACCCAAGGGAAAAGGAGAAAGATAGAAGACACTTCTCACTTTAACTCCTAAAGCCTCTATATAGACATTTTTATGATCAGATCTGTTATTATTTTTAGAGTACTTTTTAAAAAGGAAAATAAAAAATAAATACACATACACACAAAAAAAGTGGCTTAGATGTTCTTCACTGTAAAAGGCAAAGATCAAGATTCATTCATGGTCAGCACCATCCTGGACTCTGAACATTCACCACAAATACAACATTATCGAAATGTAACATCCAAGTAGCTATTAATGCAACAAGCAATCACTACTTAAAAGAAAAAATCCCTCTGTGTAGTAATGAATGTGTACAACTTCCTAGGCTGCCCATTACCATAACATTTTCTCTTTCAGTCATGTTAGAAAAGCTCATAGTGGGACATCCCTTTTGCATACAACCATTATAAACTACAAAAAAATATTAAAAAACAAATATGAAAAGGCACTAAAGAGTAACAAAAAGCCCGCAGAAATAAGAGTTGGATAATTGGAATAAGGGAACAGCACTAGATAAGTTTCCCATATTTTAAGGCTTTTCACCTAAAGGCAGGCTCCAGTCAGTAACACCAGGTAGCTAAAACTCAAGTAAGAAACTTAGTCTTACTGGTTGAAGAAATAAAAGACAAAGTTCAGGGCAACTACAACAGCTAGAAAATGAGGGAGAAAGTCCTAAAAAGGAAAGCCACAAAAGGGTGGCCTCAATTTCTTCATATAAACTCTGCCTAAATTTCTGGCTGATCTTTGAATGTACAGTTTCAAGCAGCCCAACAAAAGTTAAAAGAACTGAGCAGAGATTTCAGCTGCTGCCCACTGCAGAGGAAAAAAAAATGGAATTTGAGTTAAGCCAAATTAGTTGCCCTTTTGAACAAAGAAATCAGCATTCTTTGGAGGAACATAATATAATTCAAGCTCTACAACATAGCAGACACCATGTACAGGATGCAATACAAAATATTAGACATATGAAGAAAAGGGAAAATGTGATCTGCAGGCAGGAGAAAAAAATTCAATCAACAGAGATTAACTTCAAGATAATCTAGATGTTGAACTTGGTAGACAGGGGCTTTAAAGCAACTATTAAAACTACGCTCATAACGAATTTACAGACTCCAAGATCTCAGCAGAGAAGCTAGAGGAAAACAGGGGAACTCTAGAACTAAAAAACATCAGAAATGGGGTACCTGGGTGGCTCAGTTGGTTAAGCGTCTGCCTTTGGCTTGGGTCATGATCTCAGGGTCCTGGGATTGAGCCCTGCATTGGGCTCCCTGCTCAGCAGGGAGCCTCCTTCTCCCTCTCCCACTCCCGCTCCCCCTACTTGTGCTCGTTTTCTCTCTCTCTCTCTCTCTCTCTCTCTGTCAAATAAATAAAATCTTGAAAAAGTTTTTAAAAAAGTAAAAACCTAAATAAATAATAAAAATAAAAACATCAGAAATAAAAAATTCACTGGATGGGCTTAACAGCAGATTGGAATCAAGAGAAGAAAGAATTTGGAAAATAGAAATTATTCAATCTGAAAAAGAGGGGGAAAAGGGTGAAAAAGAAAAGAAAAAGTCACTATGTCCCAGTGACCTGTGGCCCAGAATCAAAAGCTCTCACCTAATTCTAATGTGAATCACCAATAAAGGAAGACAGAACAGAGAGAATGGGATAGAAAAAAAAATATTCACAGAAATAATGGTGAAATTTGATAAAAAAACATTAATTTTCAAATTCAAGCTCAGTGACTCTCAAATAGGTTAAAAAAAATACATCATAGGGGGACCTGGGTGGCTCAGCCATTGAGCATCTGCCTTGGGTTCAGGTCATGATCCCGGAGTCCTGGGATCAAGCCCCGCATCGGGTTCCCTGCTCGGCGGGAGGCTTGCTTCTCCTCTCCCCCTGCTTATGTTCCTGCTCTTACTATTTCTCTGTCAAATAAATAAATAAAATCTTAAAAAAAAAATCATAGTCAAACTGCTAAAAAGCAATGATAAAGAGAAAAATCTTAAAAGAAACCAAAAGGAAAACACATTATACACAGAGAAACAATGATATGAATGGTCACTAACTTCCCTTCAGAAACAGAGGCCAAAGGACCATGAACAACACCTTTACAGTGCTTAAAAAGAAAAACAAAACAAAACCAAAAAACTGTAAACCCCACATTCTATACCCAGTGGAAATATCCTTTAAGTTTGAAAGTTAAAAGTCATTTAGAAAAACAAAAACCAAGAGAATTTGTCACGAGGAAACCTGCACTACAAGAAAAACTACAGGAAAATTTTAAGGCTGAAAAGTAATATTCAGGAAGGTATGAAGAAGTGGAAATGGTAAATATGTGCATAAATAAGCCTCTTTTGTCTTCTTCATTTTTATAATACATAGTTATTAAGAGCAAAAATTATTTTATAGCATATATAGATGTATCATGAGACAGGGAGAGCATAAAGGGGGAAAGATTAATAGACTACACATTTTATATAAAGTGGTTCAATATTAAAAGTAAACTCTGAAAGTTAAGGATATCATAATCCCTACAGTAACCTCTAAAACAAATGCTAAGAAGTACAGCTAATAGCTAAATTAAAATGAAATTTGAAAAAAAATTCAATTAACCTAAAAAACAGAAGTGTGGAAAAGAACAAAACACAGGATAAACAGGAAACAAAAAGCAAAGTGGTAGATCTAAAAGCAACTGTATCAATAATTACATTTAATTTAAACAAACTACACATTGCAGTTAAAACCAAAACCCAAATAGATATATACTATCTATAAAAGACACATCTATAAAAGACACACTTTGAATTTAAAAGACATAGTTACGTTGAAAGAACAGTGATAGCAATAGGTACGCCATGCATACAGAAAGCAAAAGTATCTGTACTAGTATCAGATAAAGCAGACTTCAAGTCAAAGTCTATTACCAAAAATAGCATATCTCACATTACAAAGGGGACACTTCACCAAGAGGACATAACAATTATAAATGTGGATGCCCCTAATAACAAAACTTCAAAATACATGAAGCAAAACTGACAGAATTCATTGGAGAAAGAGACAAATCCACAATCATGGTTAGAGATTTTTAACATCCCTCTCTTGGAAACTGATAGAATTAGACAAAAAAACCAAAATCAATGGAGATATATGTCAGAAAAACACCATCAATCACCTTGACCTAATTGACAGATATAGAACAGATATATAATGGCAGAACACACTTTTTTTTTCAAGTGTATATGGAGCATTCACCAAGACAGATCATATGCTGGGCCATAAAATTAAGTCCCAACAAATTTTAAAAGAATGAAATCCTACAAAGTATGCTCTCGGACCACAATGGAATTACATTACAAATCAGTAACAATAAAGTCTTTCTAAAAACCCCAAAACTTGGATATGAAACAACACACTTCAAAGTTAACCCATTATCAACAAATAAGTCACAATATATCTTAAATTGAACGAAACTGAAAACACAACACATCAAAATTTGCAGCATGTAGCTAAAGCAGTGCTTAATGGGAAATTTGTAATTTTAAATGCTAATACTAGAAAGGAAGATCTAAAACTAATGACCTAAGTTTTTATTTTTTTTTTAATGATCTAAGTTTCTAGAAAAATATAAAGGAAGAAAATAAGATCAGAACAGAAATTTAAAAAAAAAGATAAAAAAACAACAGAAATCAATGGCATTTTAAAAAGACAAATAGAGAAAATTAAAGTAAAACATTGGTTCTTTGAAACCATCAACAAAATTGATAAATCCCTAGCTATACTAACCAAAAGAGAGGGAACACAAATTAGCAATATCAGACATGAAAAGGATATAGCATTAAAATGGTAAGAAAATATTAATAAGGTGAAAAAACATCATAGAAAAGTCCATTTTTTTAAATTCACCATCAAAGCAGAAGCAAAAGTATATATAGAAGACGATTAAGTTAACACTAAATAGGAACCTGCCACAGTAGAAATCTCTTGTAACTCAGCAAGAGGAGAAGCCGGTTCCGTCTTCATAATGTTTTCTCCCATTGACTTGCAGTTCAACTCCAAGCCTGCAGCCCCCAATCCATCACCAAAGGAGTGGCAAGTCAGTGCAGATGAGACCTGGTCAGCTTCCAAAGGAGATTTCAACTGACCTAGAAGAAAAAAAAAAAAAGAAAGAAAGAAAGAAAGCCCAGGGAACATATACAGATATATAACCAACCAAAAGTCCCACAGCCAACTAAGATGTCCAGGGACTTTTTAGAGGAAGCCATTCACCTCACAGCATACAAGAACACATTCACAGGTTCCAGCACATAACAACCAGAGCTGTGAGCATCTCAAAGAAAAAGGCCAATAAGAGACCAAAGTAAATAGAGGATTTTCTGAAGTGCTGACAAAAAGGCAGAAGCACTGGAGTGAGATGGCACCAGAAACACAGAGAGAGGGACGGGACTCGTTAAGCACTATACCTCCAACCCAACATTCAGAAATATTTAAGTAAAACCAATCACAACAAACATGTACAGTTTGTCTACTGAATCACCAGTGAAGAACAGTATAAGAAACCCTGCAACCCATTTACAAATTTAATTTCAACACTATCTAAAACTTGTGGAGGTAGTATACAATGATTTAGATTGGTTCTCACTAGACAAACTGGCAAGACAATTCTAGAACACACTCTGACTCACCTTCTTCAGATTCCTTGTTACTGGATGACGTGTTTTGCAGAGGATCAGTATTAACCGTATCAACCAAATCTGATACAACCAAGTCAGGATCTAGGATCTCATGTGTCCCATTAGTGGACAGCCTGGAGGACCGTCTCCTCGATAAATCTTTGTCAGTGTTTTCCAAATAGGTTTTTGACTTTTCCTGGGCTACAAACCATTAAGAGGGTTATGGTCAAGAACCCATTTAAGAAGAAATAACTCTGCTATTACAGATTTCTGGGCTGGTTACCTCTCTAAGGGCTTTAGAGAGACTTCTACAATATTAGACCAGTGATAAAAGGAAATATCCTTTCTTAATTTATAGTTTTAAATAAAGGCAGTCTCTCTTCCAGGATAGAATCATCCTTATTCATGGTCTGAAAAATATGTTTTAAGGTCATGCCCCAATCTTGACAACTAAGTTCTATTTTGGGGCTTTCCAACTTAAAACTCTATGTACTAATTTTCAAAGTCAATAACGTTTATAAAGCCTTAGAAAAATCACAAATCGTTTTTGGAGCCAAAGTATTTTTTTTAAATCAATAAATAGCATTTTTAAAGTTTTACTCAACATATGAAATCCATCCCTTCCTAAGCCATTAAATTTCCAATGGAAATGTAGTTTATGGGTATTAAGATTACACCACTGAATCCAACATTAATATATAGTTTGTGCTTTGGGATTTATTCTTCTTTAAGCAAAACTCCTTATCTGACCCAAACCACCCACATTAGCTCCTGTGACCAAAAAGAGCATTAGAGCCTATATATAGGGAATAGGAAACAACATGAATACAGAGCAGGTTAACCCAATCAACATCAAGTTCTAGACACACACATACACAAACCAGAGACTCACATGAATTTTTGTCAAGCCGGGGACGTTTCAACGGGACTTCACTTCCTTTTGATATTTTCCGCCTTCTCAATTCCAATGTTATCGGTTGCAAAGTTTGAGAGTTTGAATCCACAGCTACAGTGTATATAAAACGACACAAAAGAAGTTATGTAATTTCTTTGTGCCCAATCCTCCTGATTATATATAAATAAAACACACACACACACACATACACACACACGCATGATAAACAGACCCCCCAAAGGGCTAATAAGAAAATAAAAGTGTAATAATGGGTGAGAAACTACTTCCTTAAATATGAGATGCTGACACCCAGTAGACTGACCTCCTTCATCTCTTTCTTTTTTTTAAAGATTTAAGTAATCTCTACACCAATGTGGAACTCAAACTCACGACCACAACATCAAGAGTCACATGCTCTACCACCTGAGCCAAAGGGGCGCCGCTTCCTTCATCTCTTTTTTTGGTTTCTCCTATGACCCAGCTCTGCATACACTTCTCTTCTAAAATCCTCTCTTTTAAACACTAAGCCCCAGGGACGCCTGGGTGGCTCAGTCGGTTAAGTGTCTGCCTTCAGCTCAGGTCATGATCCCAGGGTCCTGGGATCGAGCCCAGCATCAGGCTCCTTGCTCAGCAGGGAGCCTGCTTCTCCCTCTGCCTCTCCCCTGGGCTTGTGCATGCTCTTTCTCTCACAAATAAATAAAAATAAAATCTTCAAAAAAATAAAAAATAAAAATAAAACACTAAGCCCCAACATAACTTAATTTTTGTTTTTTTTAAAGATTTCCTTTATTTAGGTGTGCCTGGGTAGTTCAGCCAGTTAAGTGTCTGCCTTTGGCTCAGGTCAGGCTCAGGTCAATGTCTCAGAGTGCAGTCCTGGGATCCAGCCCTGCTTCAGGCTCCCTGCTCAGCGGGGAGTCTGTTTCTCCCCCTCCTTATCCTCCCCACCTCCCTTTTTAAAAAAAAGATTTTATTTATTTATTTGAGAGAGCAAGGGAGAGAGTGAGCATGGGGCTGGCGGTGGGGGGGGGGGGGGACAGACAGAGAGGGAGAAGCAGGGAGCCCAATGCGGCGTTTAATCCAGGACCCAAGGATCATGACTTGAGCCAAAGGCAGACACTTAACTGAGCCACCTATGCACCCCCAACATGACTACTATAAAATATGAAGGTGCAAGGGCAATAAAAAAAAGTCATTTTTATCACCATCAAATCTCCTCATCAAAACTTTACGTATCCAATACTCAGGAAACCCACCATTCAGGCTAATTCCTAAGATGCACACCTGGGACTATAGTTTGAATGTTGTTTTCAATCTCTACTTGTTAAATTAGTTAGCTTGGCACTGGTCCTAGTTATGAGGGACCAAAAAGAATGTCAACATTTATAACCTCTTAAAAACAATTCCAGAAAAATCTCAGGAAACTATGCTATTTGATAGTCAGTGTTCCAGGCAAGGCTGCTGATCCCAACAAATCCAGCTCTGACATAATTTAGCAGTACAGACACTAAACTCTTGGATAGTAGTCACTCTTTATTTTTAAACCCAACATTTAAGAAGCTCTCCCCAATCATGAAAGATGAGAATTCAAAAAACAGGCAGAAGAAAAAACTAAAGAAATGAAACTAGGAAGCTTGGGGGGAAGGCAGAGCTAAGGGGTCTGATGAAGGCTGAAAGGAGAGAGAAAGAGAAAGGGGGAAAGAGTTGGGGGGCGTGGCCCTCAGAGGGCCGGGGGTTTGGACAATGGAGAAGAAGACCCACTGAAGACCAGTAGCTTCAGATCGGCCATGTCAAAGGGCCCAACAAGAGACAGGGCTGAGCTCTGAGGAGGCAAACCTAATGAGTATGCTGAACTCCTCGGCTGTGTTCAATCTTCCCAACGTGCCAACGTTATTTTGTTCCAAGTGGTGAGAACTTAGAAATCATACACATTCCAAATTAAACACAAATACAAACAACCCTCCCTAAATAGCTCAGATCCTGTTCCAATCAAATCTGTAAACTTTAGAGAGCTCAACGCTGCACTGGGTCAATGAACTTTTTCCAAGCAATTTTTTTTCTATTTCTTTTTATTGTTATGTTAATCCATACATTACATCATTAGTTTTGGATGTAGTGTTCCATGATTCATTGTTTGTGCATAACACCCAGTGCTCCACGCAGAACATGCCCTCTTTAATACCCCCATCCCCCCACCCCCCTGCAAGCAATTTTTAAAGGAGATTTGAACTCATAGAAGATATCTGGTAAGCATTCTTCACTTTGATACCACATACAAACCAGAGCTGACTACATAGAACATTAGTGTTTTACAGTTAAGAATCACCCGGGAAGGCTGTTAACAATTCCAGAGATTCTGACTGGGGAGAAATGCCTCAGGCAAACTTGGAAAACGCCATTTCTCTATTAAATCAATCCTATCTGGTATGAAACTTACACTTACAAAATGAAAGCAATAAACAATGCCTCCCCACCTTTTTTTAATCTGAGTGAAGTCATATGGCTTCATAGGGGCAGTCGGCAAAGTTGAGTACAACTACCCCAGTACGTACTTTCCAGAGGGTACAAGCCAGAGCATGAACAGCTAAAGGGGAATCTGTTTCAGAGCACTCAATTCCCATATGTATGCTTTCCTAAGGTGAGATGAGGACACATCAGACTTCTACCAGTTCTCATTTTCCACCTCTTCTTGCATAAGTGCCCTTCTTCCACTTACATAAAAAAGCCTGCCTAACACTCATCCTACATCTTAACATGGTACAATGCCCAGAGGTTTAAAACCTCCAGACCTTCTCAATTGGAGTTCCTCATTTGAACAGAGAACGCAGAGGTAAGTTTCTCAATTCTCCCAAGTATGGTTTACAACTAGTACCATTCTCAATGCATGGAAGAGACGTCAATGCACTATGGATGCCTTAGGCAGTTGGGGTTTAATTCTCTCCCAGAATCCTGAAGAGAAAGCCAGTGAATTTAGGCCACTGCTGTCAGACAGAAATATAACAAGAGCCACAAATGCAAGCCACGTGTGTAATTTTCAATTCTTTAGTTTAAAAAAAAAAAGTAAATTTAATTTTAAGAATGTATTTTAATCCAATACATCCAAAAACATCATTTTGACATGTAATCAACATTAAAAACTGAGATATTTTATGGGGTTCTTTTGTACCTAGTATTTCAATTCCAGAGTATATTTTACACTTACAGCACATCTCAATTCAGACCACTCACATTTCAAGTACTCAACAGCCACATGTGGCTACTGGCTACCATACTGGACAGTGCAGGTCTAGGCCATAATTAGGCCTACAGGTAATTCCAGCATGCTCAGTTTTTGAGCACTAAACTCAGTTACAACCACTAAAGGAGGAGATGGCTTAATTCATCTGGGAAGAAATCAATCTATATCCAGTTTCCTATCTTAAAGTTAGAACTCAGATGTGAGAAAGCTGTCTACTGGGAATGAATACTAATATTTATTTGAAGTAAATTAAGGCAGACTTTTTTCCACAGAAATTAAGTCTGATGTACCTGCCTGGATTGATAGGACTCGCTTTGCATTCCACATCATGCAGGACCAATGAATGAGCTAACTCTGTAGTTCTGCAGTTTTAATGAAAATCTATTTAATGATTTTCAAGTCAAAAAGTATTTAAAATATAAATATGTCATTTGCAGCTATTTAAACTTGTGAGAAAAAATAGCTATCACTCTAAAATGTACTAAAGGATTCTGTTTTTCAATATTCATGTAGGAAATATACAAGCAAGAATATGTGAAGACCACTGCCAGGTTATCCTAGCCAGCATTCAGACTAGAGATCCTACGGGTTCTTCATGACACTGAACTGATCTAGAGAAGGAGTGTTTGATCTAGGAAGAAATTCAGGATGTGTATTATTCTTGGATATTCCCGAAGAATTCTAAATTTCACCTTTTAAAATAACTTTACATTCTTCCCTAAACCTGTACCCTTTAACCTTAACTCTTACCAATTAGTCATCTCAGTTTTTTACTTAGACTGTGAAAACGTCCAACCCATAATCACTCTCCAGAGAGCTCAATTTCAAAATGCACCCATGCCTTCCCAGGTCCAGTGGTCTTTGATACAGGCTCTGTCAGACACCTACATCTAATTACTTCTTTCCTCTTTCATGTCTCTCAGGAAAACTATTATTTCCTAATCCCAGGTTCTATTAAGCTTACTTAAACTGAGATCATTTGAATAGGCACAGGCAAAAGGCCTTACCATATAAGCTGAAGCATCTAGTGGACAGTTATGTACCACCCCAGAAGCTTAGTCAAGGACATGTTTTACAACTTACATTCATCTGGATACATGCCTCCCTTAAAATTCAGCTCCACAAACATAACTTATTTTCAGATCACAGGATGATTCAAAGTCAGTCACAAAAATGAACTGAAGTATGGAAGTGATAAAGAACCACCAAGAGCCACAGAACACTCTGGCATTGCCCAGTGCAGACCCCACTTGGGAAACTCACCAGTAGGAGCTATGGAAGGGGGCCTGCCTCGTTTTCTTTTTGGCTCCCTCAAGTTTTCTTGTGGACTCTTCACAATGTCATTTTCAGGTTTTTTATCCACTTGAGCATCTCCAGAATACTCTCTGTCATTTTCTGAAATGTTCTCCTTATCTTCCTTCTCGTTCTTGGGAAGGCTCTTCTCTGACACCTTCCCCTTTTCAGAACAAATTAACTTTCCTTCTTTATCAGGCTGCTTGGGTCGCTTTTCTGTCTTCAAGGCTTTGTCCTCTTTGTCTTTCTTCACATTGACAGTGGCTTTTCTTTGCTCTTTAAACTTCTCTCGTTTATCAGGAGATGATGGAAGACTTTTGTGATCTGTTTCTTTAGGCCTAGCATTACCCACAATATTCTAAAATGAGCAAAATAGCGATGAAACACACTTTGTGATTACTTGCAAATATAAAATCAGATGGTTTTTTGCAAACTTATGAAGACAAACAAATTAAAACAGGACATATGTTATGTCACATAATGGAAAGAACCACTGAAAATATCCATCCATACTCTGAGGCTTGAGAACGAATCCTAAATTTAAAAAAGACAAGTCATGTTCAATTCCTTCTGACAGAGTGATCTCCCCTATTTTGATTATTAGTAAGTCACTAGATAATTAAAGAGACAGACAAATAGCCCAGGAACTTCTGCAAAGCAATCTTTCTGACAGAGGTGTTCTAAAAAAAATGCCTCCAAGCTATGTCCTTCTCATCACAAGCACTGACTACACAGACCCAGGGCCTTTCAGAGGCCTGGCTCAGTGTACCAGTGGATGCTGAGGCCCTGTGTAGAGAAGAACACAAACTAATAACTAGAGGCTGAACAGGAAAGCTATAAAGATTATCCAACCCATGGGGAACCTGGGTGGCTCAGTCCGTTAAACATCTGCCTTCGGCTCGGGTTGTGATCCCAGAGTCCTGGGATCAAGCCCCATGTCTGGCTCCCTGCTTGGCAGGAGCCTGCTTCTCCCTCTCCTCCCCACTTGTGCTCTCTCTTGCTATCTCTGTCACTATCTGTCTCTCTCTCTCAAACAAAGAAAATCTTTAAAAAAAAAAAAAAGATTGTCCAACCAGAAGCAGGGTCTTTGCTTCCTCAACTGGGTAAAGGTTGTGCCCAATCCAACAAAGGCACCAATTGTGCTCCTGAGCTACTAAGTTTTTGTCTACTAGACAGAAGTACTACTTCTTGGTTACTTTCCTCCTAAATAACTTTTAAAGAATTCATTCTAAAACTCCTGTGTCCTGGTAGGACACAGCTCTGAAAGCCAGCTCTGAAAGCTCTGGAGTTTCCAAAACTACAATTAAGTTTGTGTATGTATCTCTCTTCCAAAACCTCTAGAGAACAGCAGGAAGCACATATGTTCATATGGGATCCCCAGCACCTAGCACACACTAGGGCACACAGATCTCTCCCAAAAGCTGGAAAGAGTGCCTAAATACTCAGCGAGTGAAGGTTTAATCTGTCCCACAGGGAAAAGTAATAAACAAGGAGAATCCCTATGATTGGAGCCTACAAGGAAATATTTTTTCAAGCCCCCCAAATTTTCTGAAAGCAGGTTTGAGAGAAGCACTCCTCAGTAACTGTTGGCAGAACTATAAATTATAACCACCTGGGGGTTGGGGGGGGAGGATGTTCCCAGTTTGTGTGAAAAGAACTAAAAGTTTATACTTTTGAACTAGAATGAATTCCTAGAAACGGAACCAAGAGAATAATTGACTTGTACACACAGATTTACAAATACCCTTATAAATGACCTGTCCCCAATAGGGAATTGGTTACAGACAGTACAGTTATATACATGTTACAAAATACTAAAGAGCCAGCAAAACCATATTCTCATACACTACTAAGAACTTAAGAAAATGTTATTCTGTTAAAAGAGCAAAATATACCCCTTTAAAAAATAAAAGCAAAATATGGAACAGTAATATATTATATGACCCCAATTTTAAAAATATATATAAATACTTAACAAAAAACACAGAAGGATATATGCCAATATGTTAAGAGCAACTGTATTTAGATAACAGAATTATATCATTTTACTTTCCTTTTTTGAAGATTTTATTTATTTATTTGACAGAGAGAGACACAGCGAGAGAGGGAACACAAGCAGGGGGAGTGGGAGAGGGAGAAGCAGGCTTCCTGCGGAGCAGGGAGCCCGATGCGGGGCTCGATCCCAGGGCTCTGGGACCACGACCCGAGCCAAAGGCAGACACTTAATGACTGAGCCACCCAGGCACCCCTCATTTTTACTTTCTTTGTGCTTTTCTATAGTGTCCAAATTTTCTACAGCTCATGTATTGTTTTTATAACTTCAAAAAAAGTTAATGTTCCTAATATATAAATTATCAAAACATTTAGAGCAGTATGATCACACAGAAAAAACTTCAATCTATTCTAATAATATATGAAAAAAACTTTAAAAATTGTCTATGACAGGTATTTTTAAGAAGTTAAGCTTTGGAGGTACGTGATCATCCATCCACTGTCATGGCCGGGCTAGGGGCTGCTTTCCATCAACTTGGGCACCTTGTCTAGGGCTGGGGCCTGAGGCTTGGCCTCCTACAGGACGCAGGGCGCCCAGTTTCCAGATGCCTATGGGAAGGAGCTCTTTGACAAGGCCAACAAACACCACTTCTTACACAGCCTGGTCCTATTACGGGTGTCCTGTTGTAGAAAGCCCCTCAGGGCCGGGTTACTACTAGCCTCTAGAACCATTTTATTCTGCACCAGCTCTTACTACCAGGTTGAGTGCAGACCCAGTGTCCAGACTTTGGCCCCTGTGGGAGGGAACCTGCTAATCTTGGGCTGGCTTGCCATGGCTATTTGAGCTTCCTTGTATTTAAGGTACTTTCTGAGTACTTTTTTAAGAGCTGGAGCAGGGAGGGGATTAAAAGAGAATGGCAAATTTAAAAAAATAATTAAAAAAAAAAAAGAAGTTAAGCTTTGTATGTAGCCATTATGGAACTCTAGATCCTTAGGGCTGAAGAGACCTGAGAAGTCTTTTATCCAAATACAACGCTCTCTTGGAAAAAAAAACAAACAAGCAGGAACTGTGGGCCTATGCCTGACCACCCACCAGGTCTGAGATGAGGTGAGACACTCAGGGATAGCTGGGAATTGGGAACTGAAGCACCCACAAATCCACACTGGGTAAGGTGCTCATCTCCAACCCAAAGCACCACAAGTGCTATCAATCAATTTATTCAGTGCAGCAGAGTAAACAGTTGAATGTTTGTTATCTGGAGCCCTGGACTTCCACTTGGGGAATTCTAGATACAATCTGACAATTCTGAATAAGTTCTTATCTACACAGTCCTCTATCTGTATTAACTCATTCCACAAACTCATCATAAAAATTGCCAAATTTAAGGCCAAAATAACATTTTACTTATTTTTTTAACTTTAAGTAAACTACACTACATGTGGGGCTCAAACTCATAACCCTGTGATCCAGAGTCACATGCTCTACTGACTGAGCCAGTCAGGAACCCCACAAAATAACATTTTAGAGTACTGTATAGCAGCTCCTTAGATGCCTGAGGGGCAAATGATCACAGAGAAAATATCTTCAGGGCTAAATCTTTATAACTGTTTCAATTTTCTTTAAAGGAAAACCAGCAAAAGGCAAAAACATTCTTAAGGCTACCTTTAACGATATCATGAAACATAACCCTCTGAAATTGCTAAATATATGTATGTACAGAAGAATTTACTAAAATTTGTGATAAGTAGAGGCATTTGATCATAAGAAAAGACACAAGAGGTTCCAGGATCACCAAATACGTCACATCAACAACTACTCAAAAAGTTAACAAGTAGTAACAATCAGAAGTTTTAAAACATCAATACCCAAATTTTGATCTTGCTTTCCCAACTATTTCATTAAGGCATAAACATGAAAAAGACTAAAGGGGAAAAATGTATGAAAAGAGTAGGCCCAACATTTCTAGATGGCCCACATTTCCTGTATCAAAACTCCTGTGTCATGCTCAAGCAAATACATGCATGGTGCCTGGAACAACAGGAAACAAAATTTTCAAACCAGGCATATCTAGCACAAGCAATTGCCAAATTCATGCCAAACTATAGTTCTGAAACCACCAAGTCATGGTCGTGAGCTGAAGGACAAAGTTAGAAGAGGAGAAAGTACACTCTAGGTTTCCTCAAGCATTATAACAGCTCTAAGAACAGGGCACAGGGATAGAGAAAAAAAGAATAAAATAGCCAGACAGTTTTGAGAAAAGATGAGGAAAAGAGATAACAGGAAATGGCAGAGAGACAAATATTAACAATTTCTGAAAACTTGTGTATGGCTTTCTAGTGAAATTGTGTCAGGTGAAGGAAATACTTTGCCATCATAAACAAATGTAACATCTTTGAGAAACAGAACTACAATGTTAGCATTATTCATACCACAAAGCACAAAACCACATTTCTCACCTGATCTTTGGAAAAAGCTTTGACATGAATATGTTTGACAGTCTGAACTACTCCATCATAAAATTTCACAGTGTAAGTACCTAAAATTTAAGAAGATATCATGATTTAACTTACAGTTTCATGAAAGCAACAAAACTTTTCAAAGCATAAACACAAGGGAGTTCCAACCACAATAATAAATGTATGAGAATTAAAATATTAAGAAACACATGCAGTCTTATTTATGTTCAAGATAAGTAGTATGCATGCCTTCATTTGTTAGTCAAGATTACATAGTAAGTTTTCTCTTTATCTATACAGATCAAAATCCATCTGCTTTTTGATGGAAAAAAAGAATTGCATTGAATTTAGGCCAAGAACAAAGAGCAGTAAAACAATTAAGAATGTGAGGAAAATGCAGTTTTATTTATTGCTTGGTGAATTATTAATTTTTATCAATCTTTATTTTCTGGGCTTAAGAGTAGTAATATCTTTTAAACTTTAAAAGAAACATGACTGCTTACTAAAGGTATCATGTTTTTAGAGGTCACATTCATCTCATAATCCACATGAATAACCTTCATGTTACAACATCTAAACAGACTTGGCCAAAACACTAAATGGTGCCTGCTACCTTACCAGTTTTATTCCATTAGAAAAAGAAATCTAACAAAAATCACTCTGCTGTAAGACTGAAGCTGAAAATCCAAATAATCTTCTTCCCAAATAAGGCATCCAACTACAAAAGTTCTCATTAGTTGCACTCAAACCAATTTTTCAAACTTTTGCATCTTAGAACCCACCTCTCCCCCACCTCACCTTTGTTTTTCTTTTTTTTTTTTTCCTCTTTGGTGCCAGGGATTTGGAAAAAAAAAAAAAAATCACAGTTAATCTTGTCAAGATTACCAGTGAATTACTGGTAACCACATAATGGTTTACTACTGGTAAACATGGTCAGTACGTTTTCAGGATCAATTTGCCACCAAACAGGGAAGGAAAAAAAAAAAATCCCTGGGAGTAAAAGAATGCAACAAGGATGCCAAAGACCTTCTGGCTAGTTACCGCCTTCTTTATACATTCTCTACCTTCCCCAAACCACCCCACCCCTCCCCTCCAGTCCTAAATAGGCCCCTGTCAATGGCCAGCCACCTCTAATGAAAGCCTTACTCTGTAGTGTTAAAAGTCCAATGCAATCTTAGCCCAATTATTTTCCAAACTTTGTTTCTCATTACCAATACACAACTTAAAGTGATGAGCTAATTGCCACCCAATGAAACCGCCTTGTGACATTTCCACCTCCACATCTTTATAAAGTATTTTCCGGCCTAGAATGTCCTACTCATTGACCCTTAAGCACTCAGCTCAAATGACCACAATAGTTCTGTAAAAGCTTCCTGACTTCCTGACTAGAAAGGTTTTTCCCTACTCTGAACTTCTCAAAGACTCATTTTGGCACCTTGCCTGCAGGACCTCAAATTAGATCTACCTTCATAAAGAAGGCAGATACCAAATCAAAGGCAGGCTCCCCAAGGCCAGGGACCACATCTCACACCAATTTCTCTCTCACACAGCATCTGGTTCACTGTAGACCCAGGCTTCTCTAAGTACGGTGCCCAGACCAGCAGCATCAACAACTCCTGGTGACTTTTAGAAATATAAGTTACCAGCACCACTCCGCATATACTGAATCAAAACCTCAGAGTGCAACACAAAAATAACTGTGTGTTTTAACAAGTGTTTCAGGTGATTCTGGTATATTGCCACAGACAATTAGTAATTCCTACCGAACTTTACTCCTGGTATTACAAAACAAAGTTGATTATCCGTCACAAGTATCACCAACACAGAACAAAGTGTCTAGCAAACTAGATACAAGGATATATAGTTGTGTTTGGTTGGTTAAAACAAGCAATAAGATGTGAGGCTATGATAAGGGATTCTACATAAGGCAGCTCAGCAATGACTGATGAATTCTTACAACAAAGGCCTGGGATCCTGTCTTCCTGCCTCTATTTGGCAAGCAAAGAAGCAATGATAAGCAATGCTATGGAACTCTAAACATACCCTTTACAAGCAACCATGACATGGTTCTGGCCAGCCTGCGGATGGGGGCATTAAGAACCCAACTCTCATTAAATCTTAAATATCAAGTGTGCCAACAAGACACCCAAGCCTATACCTCTTCAACTATCTTACCAAGAAAGAAAGTTAGCATCAACTACATCAAAATGAAAACTGTCCATTTTTACAGACATTTCAAACATCCAGAAGGACATTTTCAGCTATCTGAGGTCAATTTTGAAGCTTACTCCTGATGGCAGGCTCAAAATGGAGGCCTTAAATGAAGGGGTATGCCCTGAGTTCCAAAAAGAGCTAAAACAGAGCTAAGCAGACCTGGGAGTAGAACCTAAGCCTCTCTGCTGACCTCTGACCAATTCTTCTTCCACCACCCCAAACTGCCTATTCCTCAAGTCCCTCAGCCTAAAGTCCAAACCAGAGACCCAGAGCATCAATGGCCATTCTAAAATTACCCACACTATGGCCAAAGGTACCCAGGAATCACTGGCCTTAGACAGCAATATCCCAGCCCTGACTCTTTTTACTGCCAAAGAACTATAAAGGATCATCTTAAAACATTCTCCCTTGATCATGTACACAGCCTAACTTGGGCTTCAATAAATCAGAAGGAAAAAAACAACATATCCCATGGACAATGGTGGCCTAGGCCCACTTCTGGAAAAAGGCCCCAAATCTACTTTAATGGTTCCTGTACAACTAAAAGAATGTCTTCCCGGGGCGCCTGGGTGGTTCAACGGGTTAAGCATCTGCCTGAGGCTCACTCAGGTCATGATCCTGTTAGGCTTCTCCTTCTCCCCCTTCCCCAGCTCAGGGGTGGGTGTGGGTGGGTGGGTGGGTGTGGGTGTGGGTGTGTGTGTGTTAAAAAAATAAAATCTTTTTTAAAAAAATAAATAAAAATAAATGTGTTCTCATGGAATCCTCCTGTGGGTGGCTGACAATAGAGCTTTCCCATGGCCACAGAAAACATCTAACAAATAACATATAAATGACAGAAAAATAAGTGCATCCTTAACACAAAGGCCCCCTGCCTCAGGCTCCCTTAAGAAGCCCCTGTCCTTACACATGCCAGGTGAAACAAAGCTTCCTGGTCTTGCCCCTCTGGGGGTTAAGAACTCAGCGTATCAGACAACCTTATAGCAGTAGTAGGTGCAGAAGGGATGTAAGAAAAAAAAACAGAGATGCATAGAAAGCTGATCTTCTGTAGGACCAAGGAAATAGGGAAGCACAGGTGACTCTGGATAGATATCTGTTGTTCTTGAAATCTACCATAACTGTGACTCAAGGGCCCTTTCTCTATCCCACTCATCTCCAAGAGTCAAAGAATTCCAGAATGCCATGAATAGGAGACTCAAAGTTTTCAAACATGGATTCTCAATGTCTTTTTTTTTTTTTAAAGATTTTATTTACTTATTTGAGAGAGAGAATGGTAGAGAGAGAGCATGAGAGGGAAGAGGGTCAGAGGGAGAAGCAGACTCCCTGCTGAGTAGGGAGCCAGATGCGGGACTCGATCCCGGGACTCCAGGATCATGACCTGAGCCGAAGGCAGTAGCTTAACCAAATGAGCCACCCAGGCGCCCTGGATTCTCAATGTCTTGAGGTTCCTGTACATGTGCCTCAGGGGTTGAGCAGAGGGATATGCACATGTCTGCAGTATACCTTCCCCTCCCCCATCTTTTCTTCTTAGCAATTTTACTAATGGGCTTAGGTTCTGTAGCCAACAACTTCTTAAAAATGCTTATCTATTCTAATTCTTTCTTCGAGTTCTAACTGCTCAAATGAGTCCCAAGAACAGGTAGTGAACTGCCAGTAATCACAGAGCAGGGACTGGGACCAGATCCTGACCCCTACTCGGGGCTCTCAAGACACCACCCAAGACACCACCAGGCTCCAAAAAAGTACTGACCATCTACACCCACCATCACATCAGGCATGTATGCACACACACCCAATGAACACCTACTGCTGACAACTCCTGCCATTTCAGGAAAACTCTGCCCTAGAGAGGCAGCCTGGTACTGCAGAAACTACAGGTCAGGATCTTTGAAGCCCCACAGACCCATATTCAGTTCACAGCTCTACCATTCATGTACGGGCTCTGTAACCTCAAGCAACTTCTCCTGTGAGCTTAGTTCCTCATCTGTAAAATGATGGGGGGGTTGATGGCAACAACCTTTCCATGTTTGTGTGAATACTAAATGAGATCAGATATGGAAACTGCTTAGCAAAGGAACTTGTTACAGAGCAAGGGATCAATAAGTGGTTCCAATTATTACCATCCACCAATCACTTTAAAAGGGAAGCACCAACCCCTTCCCCACAAAGAGGTAAGAGTCAGGCTAGCCCCTGTGTGTTTGGGCCTAAATCCTCCTTTTATCTCTGTGCAAAGCTGTTCACAGTCCCAATATCCCCACATTTCAAATGCAGGATCACTTACAGCATGAAGAAGACAAAAAATAGTAACTGCTTCAACAAGAGACTCTAGAAATAAGACCATTTCCATAAAATCTCCTGTTACAAATGCACACTTCAGGCATTGGACCAAAGACTGAACTGAGAGAACAAGGGACACGTGACCTAAGAATATGAATAATTTTAAGGAAGAGGGACCTGATTCGCCTGTTCAAGCAAGTTAAGGAACCACCGATCAACAGGAAGGAACAATTCTTCATTTTGTTGAAAATGCAAACCTACTTTCAGTTTCCCCCAGCACATGCCTTGCAGAGCAGCAGGGTTCAGGACTGGGGACACAAAGCCCTGACACACAAGTGGCTCTGCCATCCCCAGTGTAACAAAGGGGAGCTGAGCAGCCCCAACAAAGAGCTGAGGTCACCTCACCAGAGATGGCTTCCGAACAAAGATTCCCTGGAAACAGAATCCCATCCTTTACTCCAACACAGATGGGGGGGGCTAACAAGGCTAACCACGCGTGGCTGCCTTCACATGAAATGATGCTTAATTGCCACTGCCAAAGAGTTATTCCAGGTGAAAAGAGCTAAATAACACTGCCCTCCCCAGTTTCCAAGTGCTTAATTACAGCCTTAAGAAACTCTAAAGTTGCCACTTAGTTGTGTTTCAATCATGCCAGACTCCCAATGCCAGCAGCCTCAATGCTCAGCCTCAGGAAAACCACCAAGGAGGTTAAGAGTGGCAAGAAAATGAGGCCACGCCTTCCAAAGATTAAACTATAGGGTGTTACTTCTCTATATGCCCAGCTACTCCTAGCAGCACCAACAAGACAGTATGACTTTTACGGGAAATAAAGGGGGCACCTTGCCAGCAGAGCTTCTCCTCACAGTGCCATTAGGCTGCGGTGGTCCCTGCTGCAGATGAAATTGAGGCAGAGCAGAAAATACGAAGGAAAGAGTGAAAAAAAGAGCCCAGCACTGTCTCTCCCCATCCTGCAATTACTAGAATCATACTGAACTAGAAACTGTCCACCAGCTCCCATGGATAACATCTAACCTAAAGGCAGCACCTAAGAGTCATTATCTCGTCTCAAAATCAGGCACAGATCTGAGCTCTCACAAAGGCTAGCTTTCCTTCATATTCCTTCAGTGTGGCAATAATACCAACCAGCCAATTCCACTAACGTTCAGGATTTCCCCTCCCCCATGCCCTTCCTCTCCTTTCCCTTCCAATTAGTCTCAAGACCAGTAGGGACTTCAGACCCAAGAACTCTGCGGAAAACTGGTTCTGGCAGAAATCTCCACTCATATTCAATGTCCTTCAATAAACTAAAATTCGCTGGACAGACTTCAGAGCTTACAGAACCAATATTATTAGAATGACAAATGACCATTTTAGGGACAATCACTATCTGAAGACTCTTCCCATAATTTTAGCTCATGGAGAAAATAAACTAAAAATATTTTTTAAAACAACTTCCAAAGCTCTGGTTGCCCCAGTTTAAAAGACATTTAAAAATCTTAACTTTGGCCAATAATTTGGGCAAAGACTTTCAGTCCTTAAATGATTATTTCAAAAAATTCCAGACCCATCGACATATAAAAAAAAAAAGTTAACTGCAGACAGGGATCCCTCACTCCTCCCCTTATGATTTATCTGCACCATTCTGTTCCTGTACTGCCTCCTCCAGGTGGCTACATAGCAACACCTACTTCACACTGCTTTGAACTAGTTTTTGTTTGTTTGTTTCCCTTTAAATCCAAGATGCCCAGCTCTGGGCTCTGCAGATATTAGATGCAAACAGTAGGTTCCTAAGCCTCTACTGCCTCCACCAGGACACCACCCTACCCCTCTGCAAGACTGCTCCCAGAGTTCCCCAAACCCTTCTTACACAATCTGCCTTTTCTCCTTTGCCACTTCCTCACCCAACTCCCTGGGCCTCCTTTCTATCTTCCATATAACTCTGGGACATCACTGAATCCAAAGAGAAATGTCGCTTCCTTTCTACAACCTCCTTTACAGAATTACCATGTTACTACTCACAACTTTTATCTAAGGGCCAGTCATTTCCCCAAGGAAATATCCACCTACAGTGGATATTATTCAGGAAGAAAATATGATTGATCAGCATAAATCAACCTAACGGACTTGCAGGAACACATCTATGCACATTTAGAACACCTATATCTCATATCATATGATTTAAATCCAGTAAGAGCAGAAAACATTGTTAATCTTGAAAATAAGACTCTAAAAAAGTAAACCATGTCATTTACTAAAAGGCAATTTAATAACATGTAAGCTTTCCTTTAAAATACATTTTTAGGCTAAAGTGATACATATGAAAAGTACTAACAGGGGATTTTATTTGGAACACAAGATTATAAAAGAAATTTAGGGAAACAAGGACCATCCAAAAAGACTTAATCAACCATGAGCTGGAGTATCACTAACTGCTTAGATATTTTAAAACTACAACCTTGCTTTGGAAGCCTGAGGCAAGAGAATTGCGCTTGCGCTTTCAGGATAACCTACATCTTAGGAGAGTTAACCCACACTGGCCTAACAGCTAGAAGGGTGGAGGTGGGGTGAATGTAGCAAAAGACAAACAGAAAGTTCTGCCATATACAAATGTATGTTCATTTTTGACCATTTCAACCCATTCTCAGACAAAGCTTGGTCAGCCCCAGGTCCAGCATTTAACAGAGTGCTGAATGAATACTTGAATAACTTCACTGAATGAAAAGTCAATGTGGCCTCAGAGTCACCACTAACACTGGTACTAAAAGGCCTGACTGGCCTAAAGATTCACTGAAGAGATCATGGACATACCACAAACATCCTGAAATAAAATACCCCCCCCCCAAAAAAGGTTATCACTCGGACCCAGAGTCTATTCTCTGAGTGTCAGGATGCTGACCATGCATATTATCTTCTTAACCCTCCTTCTGCCTTTGTACTAGCAAAATGAGCCTCATTGGGTCATGTTGCCAGTCTTGAGTCCTCACAGGTTCTAAACTCTGGCAAAGGCATCCCAATTCAGTGCTCTAAATCCCAGGGCCCCAATTTCAACTAGAAGCTTTGATATTACAGACCGCCCTCAATCATGTTGTATCAACAAAGCTTTTTTTTAAGTAGGCTCCACACCCGATGTGACCCCAAGATCATAGTCACATGCTCTACTGACTGAGCCAGCCAGGCACCCTCACAAAGCATATTTTTAAGAAATGTTTATTAATGTCCACTTCATTTCTAGGCTATTCACAAATAATTAAAAGGAATATTAAGGCTTATTTCATCAATTATATTAGGAACTCCTGGACAAAAACCTGCACACTTACCAGCAGAGTGACAGATGAACCATAACTATTTTATGGAAAACTAGTACTAAAATTTAGAAGGCAAAGAATCAAATTCCTTTTTAACCCAGCTTTGACTCTATTTATAATTTCTTCCTAATTCCTGACATAGTGATTAACTTGAAAAGAGAGGATTCCTAGGCAATAAATACATACTGAAAATACACTATCAGACTCTAATATTACAAACTCCCCCCTAATTCATGAATAAAAACAATTACAACTAAAATGCCTTACCATCCTTGTTAACAGCAGTGACTTTGGCTGGGTAAAAACGACAATCAGACCAGCAAGCAAGGACCTGCTCGTTTATTTGAAATTCCTAAAAAGCATTAAAACAAAACAAAACAACACAAAAAGACTGTTACCAATCCAGTTTCATAGTACGTGTACAGTACCAGATTTTGTGAGAAAAGCTGACTGACAAGAGTGGGAAGGGGTGATGGCTACTGGGATGGAGGAAGATGTTTCTGCTGTTCAACACTGGGTGTCAAACCAAAAGGGCAGGACACAAGATTCTTCCTATCCTAGGAGGTCCGGGCAGGCATAGCAAAGTACTGATTAAAATCCTTACCCTGTCCCTGAGCCTAGGACCACTGGGAACACACCCAGTATACAAACTGGAAGGAGGGAACCTACCGCAGCTCGAGGGAATCAGCATTCATGCCACCTAATACCACCCACATTTTTAAAGGGTCTTTTGCCAAAGGAAGCACCCATTCACTTTTAATATTTCATACTGTTTTCCCAGCACACAGTTTGCATTGATACAGTTTGTAGAATAAATACTGAGCAATCAAATTGGACAAGAGTAAACAATTCTTTTTTCTTTTTTTAAGATTTTTACTTATTTATTTGACAGAGAAAGCACACAAGCAGAAGGAGAGGCAGAGGGAGGAGAGGAAGAAGCAGTTTCCCCGCTGAGCAGGGAGACCGACATGGGACTTGATCCCAGGACCCTGGGATCACGACCTGAGCTCAAGGCAGACGCTTAACCGACTGAGCCACCCAGGCAACCCAACAGTAAACAATGGGGGTGGGGGAGGAAGGACACACACAGACAGCAAGAGTTCAAGTTTCCTGGCCAGGGTTAAAATGAAAAACAGAATCCGGGGGTGAGTCAGATCCAAAGGCAACAGGATTTCTACAGATTTCTCAATGCCTGTTTAAAAAACTCAAAACTAATACTTCATATTTCATTCTGAAATCAGTAAAAGCTCCAGGCATAGCGATGAAATTTAGAAAAAGGAATATAGTCCAATTCCAAGACATTCAAGAGCTTTTTTTTTTAAAGTAGGCCCCACCCACACCCAATGTGGAGCTTGAACGCATAACCCCACGATCAAGAGTCACACGCTTTACCAACTAAGCCCGCCAGGTATCCCTCAAGAGTTTATAAAAGGGGGTGCCTGGGTGGCTCAGTCAGTTAAGTGTCTGCCTTCGACTACAGTCATGATCTCAGGGTCCTGGGATCCAGCCGCACATCAGGCTCCCTACTCAGCAGGGAGTCTGCTTCTTGTTCTCCCTCTTCCCCCCCACCCCGCCCCCTAGCTCCTGCGCATGCTCTCGAGCTCTCAAATAATAAATGAAACCTTAAAAAAAAAAGAAAAACCTTTATAAAAGACCTTGATATGAGGCTCCACGTGGAATGATTGCTTAATAAATGGTCAGACAACAAATAAGTTTAATAAATGATCTGAAGGGATACAGTAGTATAAAAGAAAGAGACAAGGTCCCCATTCATCCTCAATGCTTTTCAACCAAGTTAGTTTATGAGCTGTCATGTCAATCATATCATATAGACAGATGACAACTGAGATTCTTCAAGAGACCCAGGCACCATGGAGATCTCAGGGTTGCAACTATAGGCTATTTAAATAAGGACTGGTTCCCCAGCTGCTACTGACTTTCACACTGAATATCAAAGGCTGGAACATAAAGTAGCCAACGGCTGACCCAGCTCATTATAGACTTGATACTCACAGAAGATCCTTCATCTTCATGTAAGCCCTCTTTCCTCAGCTGTATTTTCTCTAAAGGGCGTAAATAAGGACTGTCCCAGCAGAACCACTCATCATAACGATGGTTCCAACGCTTGAAATGGATGAGTACTTTTCCTTCTTCGTAGTCAATGTCTTCTATGTGAGCTGGATACCTGAGTCGGAAAAAAAAGTTAAATGCCTTTAACACCCACCCAAAATATCCAAAACAGTACCCTTCCAAACCTCTTCCCAAAGGACTAGCTTACCAAAGTACTAAATAAAGCCTACCATTTAGAGACTGTAATTGTGTCAAATCACAAATTATGGAGGCTAACAGACCTGGGGTTCAAATCCCAACCTGGGCATTCTTTAGTTCATGAATTATTAAATTGACTTTTCAGAGCCTGAGTTCTGTCACGTAGAGTAGAGGAAGGATACCCAGCATACTGGGTTACAATGCAAGTTAAACAAGATGACATACACACAAGACCAGAGCACAAAGGAGTCAGGAAGCAAACATTTAACAACTAGATTATATTTTACATAAGCCAATAAATTAGAGTGACCATGCAACCCAGACTGTATTAGATAGCCTGAATTTAAGAATTGTATAATACATATAGAATACCATGCAGCTGTTTAAAAAAAAAAAAGGTCTGTCATGATATGGAAAACTCTCTCAAGATGAACTATTAAAATGAAAACAGCAAGGTACAGAACACTGTGTATGGTAAGCTATTGTTTATTTTTTTAAAAGATGAAAAAGTAGGGGTGCCTCGGTGGCTCAATTAAGCACCTGACTTCGGCTCAGGTCATGATCTCAGGGTCCGCATTGGGCTCCCCGCTTGGTGAGGAGTCGGCTCTCCCTCTCCCTCTGCTCCCCCCACTCTTGCTCTGTCTCTCTCTCTCAAATAAATAAAATCTTAAAAAAAAGAATGGGGTGCCTGGGTGGCTCAGTCAGTTAAGCATCCGGCTTTGGCTCAAGTCATGATCCCAGGATCCTGGGATCGAGCCCCGCATCGGGCTCCCTGCTCCATGGGAAGCCTGCTTCTCCCTCTCCCACTCCCCCTGCTTGTGTTTCTGCTCCCACTATCTCTATCTCTCTGTCAAATAAATAAAATATATTTTTTTAAATATGAAAAAGGGGCGCCTGGGTGGCTCAGCTGGTTAGGCATCTGCCTTCGGCTAGGGTCATGATCCCAGGGTCCTGGGATTGAGTCCCACATCGGGCTCCTTTCTCAGCGGGGAGCCTGCTTCTCCCTCTCCCTCTGCCTGCCGCTCCCCTGCCTGTGCTTGCACTCTCCGTCAAATAAAAAAATAAAATCTTTAAAAAACAAAAACAAAAAAATGATGAAAAAGTATATTTATATATGCTTAAATATACATAAAAGTATTTTACACAAGAATCTAACAATGGTTACTTGTAGAAGTGTGGTCAGTCCAACAGTTCACCCTCCTTCCAGACTGAGAGTTGGAAAAACCAACAACTACATTTCCCTGACTCCCTAACAAAAGGCAATCAAGGTCATGAAGACCTGTGGGTTTAGAGGCAACTATAGTGGCCAAACCCAGTGCTCCAGGGCAGGGCCTCTCAAACTTTCATGTAACGCAAATCATCTGAGGATCTTGTTAAAATGCAGATTCTGGGGCACCTGGGTGGCTCAGTTGGTTAAGTGACTGCCTTCGGCTCAGGTCATGATCCTGGAGTCCCAGGATCGAGTCCCACATCGGGCTCCCTGCTCAGCAGGGAGTCTGCTTCTCCCTCTGACCCTCTTCCCTCTCGTGCTTTCTATCTCTCATTCTCTCTCTCTCTCAAATAAATAAATAAAATCTTAAAAAAAAAATGCAGATTCTGATTCAGCAGATGGAACTAGGGCCTTAAGAGTTTTAAACAAGCTCCCTGGAGATACTGATACACTGGTCTGCAGAAGCAAGGACCTAATGTCTAATTACTGCTTCCTAAGTCTCAAACAAGTGTGGAGGGTGGCAGTGGCCCCAGCAGGAGTGAATTCCTGGCCTCCAGAACACAGCTCCAGCAGTGGGTCCTTCAAATTGATACCTACGGGCAGCAACCATGAGTCCCACTCCTCCAACCCTTCCAACAACTTTGTAAATAGCCAATTTCTTGTGTTAAATCCTTTTGTGGTTAAAGCACCCATGGTGGTTTCTGTTTCCAGCATTAAAACCTAACCGACACACGAGGGGAACTGAGTATGGGGGAGGGAAGGAGTGAAAGTGGGAGGGAGACTTTTTGTAGTGTACCTGTTAATGTTCTTTATTTTTCAACCATATTATTCTGTTGCTCATTCCAAAAATAAATAAATGGTTAAAAATAAAGAAAAATAAGTATTGTTTGCAATTGTTCTCTTAAATACTTGCATTAATCAGATTGCTATTCTAGATTGAGAAAGTTCAGATTCTACCTATATTTTCTCCCTACAACTTGGATTGGTACCATTTCCAGCCTTTCTTATATCAATCACCTAGTACCCCACCAACCTAATAAACATGTGCTACATAAATAAACAGGCCTGCTTCCTTGTTGTCTGTACCCTATGTCCTCTTCAATCCTATACTAGTAACCTCTAAGGCAGTTTGCTTGCAGTTTAACCTATCACAGTAGGTTGCAGATACTGGGCATTCAATAAATGTTGAGCAAATGAATTCTGCTCTCTCTATTCTTCCCAAAGGTCAGGCATCCTGTCAATTCTTCAATCCCAAAGCTCTTTGACCCCAGCTACCCATTCCAGTTTGAGTCACTTTCCAAGTTCAGGCCCCCATCAATTTGTGTGGGTATTTCTCACACAGGACAGGGTATGCTTTTCAAAATTCTGAATGGTACTATACATACATTAAGTGCCCAAAAAATGTTAATGGAAGGAATAACAGCCTTGATACTAGTGTCCATACTTCAATACAACTGACATACAGCTGCTACAAACATAAGATATCCTGACAGCACACTAGCTAATTATACGATCTGTGAACTGTGAAGTACAATTGTAGGAGACAAAAGGATTCCCTAAACCTATTCCTCTCTATAAAACTGAGAGAAGGGGGGGCACATGGCTGGCTCAGTTGGTGGCACATGGGACTCTTGATCTTGGGGTTGTGAGTTCGAGTCCCACATTAGGTGTAGAGATCACTTAAAATCTTAAATAAATAAATAAAACAGGGAGAAGAACACAGATATCTCAATTATACTCCTCTTGACTGGGACGCCTGGGATCAGTCAGTTGAGCGTCTACCTTCAGCTCAGGTCATGATCCCAGGGTCCTGGAATTGAGTCCTACATCGGACTCCCTGCTCGGCTGGGGTCTGCTTCTCCCTCTCCCTCTGCTCCTCCCTCCTCCCCTCTCCCCGTGCACTCTCTCTCTCAAATAAATAAAATCATTAAAAAAAATACATATATATTCCTCCTGCCCTCTCATTTGTTCAATCTACAAGAGACTAGCAAGCCTCCCTAAAATATCAAACTCTGATCTAACACACTCCTATTCAAAAGCCCTTTCTCGGACGATTTACTATCTCTAGCAACAGTTTTCAAACACAAGTCTTTGGACCAACACATAGAATTAATTTTTCACAGAACTGTATTTATATTAAATTATTGCAGAACTTTTCTTTATACTAAATCACATTCTTTCTAAATTTTTGGTGCATAAATACTTTTTAAATCAGTGGTAACTGTTTATTTTTAATACTCTTACTAATATTATGGAGCCATTAAAAAGATTAAGTCAGCTCTCTATGTACCAATTTTAAAAGATCTCTAAGAAAAGTGGGAAAAAAACCAACAACTAAAGATGCAAAATGGTACTGAATACACTACCATTTATTTGGGGGAGAGGAGAGAGCCAATACATTCATACCTTTTTAAATGCGTGGGCTATCTCTGGAAGGATGATCAAGCAACCCGGTTTGCCTCTTGGGAGGGGAACTGGATAGTTAAGGAACTGGAGAGGAAGTATGAGACTTATTTTATTCAATATATATCTTTTTGTATGTTTTGAATGTTGTACCATGAGCATGTATTAACTATAAAAAATATATAATTAAATATTTATTTTAAATATCCTTATTTGGCAAAATAAAAAGTCGACAACCTCAGGACAAACCCCAAATTATTTTGAATTTGCACTGGCCAGTGCCTTCTAAAAGTCTGGTAAGTCCAGATCCACAGAATCAACTCCAAATTCTTAGGCTAGCAACTCCAGTGCACATACTCAGGAGTCTGAAGAAGGACCTCTAAGTCCTTGGCTAGCCCAAAGCCCTTCCTTGCTCAGGCACAGGCATCCTACAGTCTGCACACTATACAAACCTCTCCAGAAGAGTCAACAGTAACCAAGGGGTAAGCAAGATTTCCTAAGGAGAAGGCAGTTTTCCCTACTTTCCTAAAGTGTACAAGGATGAAAGGCACTCATGGAGGATGGGGAAACCTAACTGCACTTCAGAGAAAAGGGAAGACTTGGTGAATCAAAACTGCTAGTTGCCTTGGAAAACAGCTCAGCTTTATCAGTCAACAGAACTTTATTTAAGTGACTTTGATCTGTCCAGTCAATCCCAGGTCCTGAAAGGGATTATAAGATATATGTGTTCTGGCTCCTGCCCCTGAGGAGAATCAGACATGTGAACCAATTAAGTTTTAAAACTATTAGGTGAAACCACATAAAACCACTGATAACTACTTTTTACCTACAAAAACAATAATTTTATCTGGTGCAACCTAAATATTTGGACAACCATTGGGGTGCTGGGGAAGAAGCCACAAAGTTAACGTTGTGAATGGAATCTGTATAGGCAGAAAAAGGGAGAAAGAATTTCCAATTTCAACATGTAACTAACAGCCACTGATGAGACTCTAGATTCCGAACTAACATTGCAGCTGGGAGTCACATTTCTAATGGAAATATTAGCCAGAAAGGAACAGATATCAAATACCAAACTGATAATAAAAGTAAGCTCTAGGGAGGGAAAGAGGTACTAAAAATGGCCAAGAGACTTTTGCCAGTAGTTTGAATTTTCTTTTCCTTTTTCTTTTTTTTTAAGATTTTACTTATTTATTTTCTGAGAGATAAAGACAGTGCAAGCAGGGGCGCCTGGGTGGCTCAGATGGTTGAGCATCTGCCTTCGGCTCAGGTCATGATCCCAGGGTCCTTGGATCGAGTCCCGCGTCGGGCTCCCTGCTCCTTGGGAGCCTGCTTCTCCCTCTGCCTCTCTTTCTCTCTCTGTCTTTCATGAATAAATAAATAAAATCTTTAAAAAAAACAAAAAGAGAGAGAGTGCAAGCAAGGGGAGGAGCAAAGGGAGAGGAACAAGCAAACTTCCACTCTGAGCATGGAGCCAGACTCGGAGCTAGAGCCCACAACCCGGAGATCAGGACCCAAGCTGAAACAAAGAGTCAGACACTTAACTGACTGAACCACCCAGGCCTCCTGTAGTTTCAACTTTTACAAGGATTTAGTCACATAATACTTGTGTAAGGAAAAATAAATACTTTTTAAAAAAAATGGGCACCATGCCTGCACTGCAAGGCCTGAACTCACGACCCAGAGATTGAGAACCAAGCTGAGATTAAGAGTCTGACATCCAACCAACTGAGCCACCCAGGTCCCCCCAAAATAAATACTTATAAATTAAAAGTTCTGAAAAGTATGTAATGAGCAGACATTCAGCCAACAGCTTCATGGTTTCGGGATTTTTATGCCACTTGGCACATCCACAAAACAGAATATTATGCAGCCATAAAAAAGAGAGAGAAAAAAGAGTGCCTGGGTGAGCGACCAAGTCTTGGTTTCGGCTCAGGTCATCTCAGGGTCGTGAGATTGACCCCTGCATCGGGCTCCATGTTCAGCACGGAGTCTACTTAAGACTCTAAGATAAATAAATCTTAAAAAAAAGAGAGAAAGAGAACACACTCTGAATTGATATAGAAAGATTTCTAAGACATGTTAAGTTTTAAAAAGGCAAGCTACAGAATAGTTCTTATCTTATGATAACGTTCTTGTTACAAAAGAGGAAAATCAGAGTATGTATTTGTTTTGTTTGCATTGTAGGATGGACAGAAACTAAAAAACTGGTTATCGATAGAGGACAGAGCAGGTATAGGATAAAGAAGTGGAAGCAAACATTCTCACTGTATACCTTGTTACACTGTTTCGATTTTTGAACCTATTCAAACTCTAGCCAATGGATTATCAATTAATTCCCTTGCATTTCCCAGGTGGACTCTCTCATCATATTCAAATTATGACTACACTATCTCACTTTCAATACTGACACCTACCATTTAGCTTTCTTGTTTTACCATACTCATTAGTGCTTCTAAGATGACGCTGAAAATTAGCAAATAGTTGGCATCCTTCTCTTTAATGAAAACGTCTCCAATGTTTCATCATTAAGTCTGAAGTTTGTCAAATTTTCTAATTAATGCCTTTAATGTGAAGTTTTCCTCCACACCCACTTACCAAGGATTCATCGAGAATGAGACCTTTCAGATTTTGTCAAGATGATTATACAGCTTTTCTTTTACTCTATGAATATAATGAAGTAACAGATTTCCTAAGTTTAAGTTAACATTACCCTGCTAAAATACATCATATTTGGTTATGTGTGTCATTCTTTTAATAAGTGTCTATTTGGTGTTTACTGACAAGTTTTGTGTCTCTTTTGTCAGTAGGATTTGTCCAAGGTTCCTCATATTATGTCTTTCCTGCCCAGTTTTAGTATTAGGCTATGCTACCCTCAGAGAAAGTACTAAAAAGCTTGACTTCATTTCTATTCAACCGCCTACTCTGAGACCTTTTCAAGATAATTCTTTATCTACCTTTTCCATCACTTCTATGGTTACTAATCCGGTCATGTTTTCTACCTCTTCTTGAATTAATTTTGCCTAAATAAGAGAGTTTGAAATGATCATCAGATACAATTTAAATATTCAATAGTTTTCCTTTGAAGAAAAGAGCTCAAGACTCAATAAAAACATTTCAAACTCAACTCACAAACAGGATTTTTTTTAATAGATTTTATTTGTTGGGTGGGGGGGAGAGCACGTACAGCAGGGGGAGCAGCAGGCAGAGGGAAAAGCAGGCTCCCCACTAAGCAAGGAGCCCGATCCCATGACATCCTGAGTCTAAGGCAGGAGCTTAACCGATTGAGCCACCGAGGCGTCCCACAAACAGGATTTTTAAGTGGCAAATACAAACACTACAAACACTACATGCTAAGCACTTTATGGGGCAGAAACTACTCCCTATTGATTCCATTATTCAACAAACATTCCTAAATTTATACTCTTTTTTTTTTTTAAGAGTTATTTACTTATTTGAGAGAGAGAGATTACATTGGGGAGGGGCAGGGGAAGAGGGAGAAAGAAACCGAAACAGACCCCCCGCTGGGTGTAGAGCCAATGCAAGGCTTGATCTCACAACCCTGAGATTACAACCTGAGCCGAAACCAAGAGTCAGATGTTCATCTGACTGAGCCACCCAGGCGCCCCATAAATTTATATTGTGAGACAAATGGCTAGGTCCTGGAGTTACAAAATAGATGACCAAACATCAGGGCTTCTAGAGTAGCAAGGGCCCAAAGAGAAGTATGGTGGGTTCCTTGGAATTCGCCATCCGTCTCTACAAAAAGACCAAGAACATTCTTAATCTCTGGAAGGAAAAGAGTAAAGGAGTATCATGCCTAAAATTATCTGGCCTACCTATACCCCGTGACCAGAACCAGATAGAAAAGAGACAATATTTCCTATGGCATGCCTGGGCTAGAGACTAAGTTTCTGCATGCTCTCCCCTACCCCCTCTCTAAAGCACTTGAGTGGACACATTTTTTTTTTAATCTTTTGTAAAGATTTTTTTATTTTTACATAATCTTTACCCCCAAAGTGGGCCTTGAACCCCTGACCCTGAAATCAAGAGTCACATATCCCACCAGCCAGGTGCCCTGGACCCTTCTCTCTCTTTTTAAGATTTATTTATTTGAGAGAGAGCAAGCGAGTGTGGGCAAGTGCAGGCTGGGGGGAGTGGGGGCAGAGGGGGGCGAAAGCAGAGGGAGAAGGGCAGGAAAAGCAGACTCTGCACTGAGTGTGGAGCCTGACAAGGAGCTCGATCCCAGGACTCTGAGATCATGACCTGAGCCGAAATCAAGAGTCAGCCATTTAAATGACTGAGCTACCCAGGGGCCCCTGCACCCTTTTCTTTTAAAGTATATTTTTTACCACTCAACTCCTAGTCTCTTCCTTAATTTACCCAAAACTACTTTTGCTCACCTTCCTCAGAGGCAGCAAATGAGTGGAAGTCCACTTCAAACTTTTTCATCAGGTACTGGAGGGTTAGGAAAACAGCTTTAAAGAAGACTTAGTACTTGGGCTGAACCTTGAAAGATGAAGAGAGGTGTTTGCCAAATGTCTGAATTTCCTTCAGACTGTTCTGCATATTGAATGCATAGACATTCAATAAATGTTCATCAAATGTATTTTTTTTAGATTTTATTTTTAAGCAATCTCCACAACCAATGCAAGGCTCAAACTCACAACCCTGAGATCAGAGTTGCATGCTCCACCAAGTGAGCCAGCCAGGTGCCTACTTTTTTTTTTTTTTGAGATTTTGTTTATTTATTTATTTTAGAGAGAGAGCATGCGCACAAGCATGCACACAACTGGGGGGACGGGGAGAGAGAGAATCCCAAACAGACTCCATACTGAGCACGGAGCCTGACACAGGGCTCAATCCCACAACCCTGAGACCATGACCCAAGCTGAAATCAAGAGTCGGATGCTCAACCAACTGAGCCACCAAGGCACCCCCAAATGTACTTTTTAAAAAGATTTGATAGGACACCAGAGTGGCTCAGTCAGTTAAGCATCTGCCTTTGGCTCAGGTCATGATCCCAGTGGTTCTGGGATCGAGTCCTGCATCAAGCTTCTTGCTCAGCTGGGAGCCTGCTTCTCTCTCTCTCTCTGCCTGCCACTCCCCCTGCTTGTGTGCTCGCTCTCTGACAAAAACTTTAAAAACAATTTTTTTTAAAGATTTGATTATGAATACCTAGAGTCACAAAGCAGCAATAGGAATACAAACACAAATCAAGGTGAATCATCAAAATAAACCAATGATATCCATGTTGCAGAAGTCAAAAAGACAAAAAGATCCCCATACAAGAATTGTCAAACTGGGGGTGCTTGAGTGGCTCAATCAGTTGAGTGTCCATCTCTTGGTTTTGGATAAGGTCATGACATCAAGCCCCATGTCAAACTCTGCACTCAGCAGGGAGTCTGCTTGAAATTCTCTCCCTCTCCCTCTGCCCTCCCCCCGCCCCGCTCATGTGCACACACACTCTCTCTCTCCAGTAAATAAATAAATTTTTAAATAAAAAAAGAATTGTCAAAATGAAAGGAACTGACCACAGCACCAAGACAAAATTAGTTACAAAACAGCTTTCTTCCAAAGGCCAAAAAGTATTGAAAACTCATATTTTTCCAAAATTCAACTTGGGAAGGACAGATAACCTAAACTTCATAGTAAATTAGGTTACTATGGTGACCTTATTTTAAGCAATGGGTATAACTGTCCACTAAGCCAACCAAGAAGCCACAGAAGGCCAGTGTAGCCAATCAAACATAGAGACCAGGAGAATGGACAAAAAAAGAAATTCATCAATTCAACAGTTTTTTTTTTAAGATTTTATTTATTTGAGAGAGAGAGAGAGGGAACATAAGCAGGGGGAGCGGCAGGCAGAGGAAGAAGCAGGCTCCCCACTGAGCAGGGAGCCAGACATGGCACTCGATCCCAGGATCCTGGGATCATGACCTGAGCCTAAGGCCGACGCTTAACGGACTGAGCCACCCAGGTGCCCTCAATAGACATTTAGAGGCCTGTTCTGGGATAGGAAGTGTGCCTGGGTTTGGAAATACAGGGCCAAATCTATGAAGACATGTGACCGCAGCAGCTGGCAGAGGAAGACAGATTCTATGTTCTAAGACATACTAGGCCTTTCATTTCCTCAGACATACCACATACCTTCCCATATCCAGTCTGCTCCTTGAAACATCTCTCCCTGCCCACTCTTCCCAGGCAACAGCCTTACCCTTCTGCAGCCTCAGAATCCCTGACTACAATATCTCAAGTAGCCCCCATCTCCTTCCAGTCTATGTCAGCTTCCCACTTGCTTCCTTTGTAGCACTTACCCCAGTCTATAATTATTTCCTTTGTTTCTCCATTTACTTATGTTTATGGTCGGCTTCCCTAAGAGACTACAGAAGGCTCTAAGAGTATCTGCCTTGTAGTCACTGCAGAATCCTCAGGGGAATAAACATGTGTCTATATACCCACATAATGATCATAAAGGATCACAGGTGCAACAACAGAAGACTACCTAAGGTAGAGTAGGGTAAAGAAGACCAAAAGACCAGTTCTAGGGCCAACAGGGAATGAAGAGGCCGAGGAAGAAGTGGAGGGAGAAGGGGCTCAAGATAATGCTAGTGAAGAGGAGACATTGCATTTTAATTCTGAAAGATGAAGAGGCATTTTCCAGGTGATCAAGGAGCCAGTGAGGCTGGAGAGTGTTTCTGAGAGAGGGTGCAATATGAGTAAATCAGCATAGGTACAGAGGAAGGGAAGCACAAAAGAGGACAAAGTAGTGCAGAAAACTAAAGATGGGAAAGGAAACAGTAATTCCAGGCAGAAAGCTGCACAGGAACCTCATGGATCCCATACCTGTTGTGCAGACGGGCAGCTGGGCCCTAAATGACTGCTTCCCAACAGCAGTCCATGGACCACTGGGTGCTGGTGAACACAGCTAGCAGTCCACAAGGTCTCCATGAAAAATGTTTTACGTGCTTTTCCATAATCTGGACCACCTTTATCAGAGCTAACATAGTATCATTTTGCTCCAGTGCTATTAAAAGTGGGATTAGATAGTATACAGGTTGGAGGTGCCAGTCCTCACATTTTTGAGTTTGAGAAACACTGCTCTAAGCTACCAGATAAGCCAACCTACCCAAGGGCTGCACCAAAAGAGAGGACTGTAGGAGAGTGAAGCTCACACCAAATGAGAGAGAATAATGCCATGTACATGTCCAGAAAGGCAGAGAACAGTCTAGATCTAACACAGGGAGACAATATTGGCTTGTCCACAGTAAATGACTTCAAATCCCGGAAGGCTTGCTGCTCAGTCTTGGCTGCTTATGAGTAAAATTAAGCTGCCCAACTGCACACACTGTGCACATGCTTAAATTAGAGCAGCTAGACAGTGCTTGGCAGGAAATCTGTTTGGTCCCCCACACACAGCAGAAACACGAACTAAAGAAACATTACAGAGGGGAAAAAAAAGGAGGACCAGAAAGAATAAAAATTTCCCTCTGATTTCCCACTCCAACTGGTCAGTGTTCACTCACAGGGCTATTAATAACCAATGTGTGCCACTGACTGTGGGGGTTAGAACTCCCATTACGTAAGGATCTCACTGGATCTTTACCACAATCTCATGAGCACTTAGCAGCTGTCATTATCATCGCACCCATTTTACATTTGTGGAAATGCAGGGTCAAAAGAATTAGGAAAAGGTAAGTAAGATCAGTATACAGATCTTCTGACTAAACCCAGTGAGGAGACTTCTGCTCTTTATCTGACTTCACATATAAATATCCTTGTAGTGACACAGGTCCATAAAGGTGTCTTTCATCTTGGCCACCTAACAGTCTACCTGATGGCTAGCCCAAAATCTACCTAAACTTTCCCCCAGGGGTTGGGCATTCAGACTGCTTCCACATTCTTTCTATATATAAAAATAGCCTTTCTGCAAATACACATGCATTTACTTCAACACTCAAGAGTGCGCCTCTATTCCTGGCTCAGTGCACGCACCAGAAGCAAGAGTTCTATGCACAAAAGTAACATTCTAAGCCATCCCCAGCCTTTTCTGGAGAGAGGATGGAAATGGAAGTTGTATTTAGTAAAAAACAAAAGGCTAACTATTAAGCTGCAGAAAAACTGTGCTGTTTTAAATGCCTTAACTCTTTCCCTACCCCTTCACCACCTCTATTAGTCAACATCTGACACTTCTAACTCAGGAAACGTCTTAAATTCATCTCTCCTCTCCATCCACATCATTTCTCATTAGCAACAACTGAATAGTCAGTACATCCAGGCAACCTATGCCCCTCTATCAGTACAGGCAAAGGGCCTTTACACTCAGTAAATATTTGGTGACTGAATAAACACCACCACTTTTCTGTTTCTAAAAGGGACCCAGGTCTCTCTCTCTCCTGATTAACATCTCCCTTTTTAGCCCAACCTTCCAGTACTCCTGATGTGTTCCCTCTCTGGATTCTGAGACTACATCATATTCCTTGAGCCCTAAATACTTTTGCTCACACTGTTCCTTCTGCCTGCTCTCACCTTCACTCCCATCCTGGAAATCTTGTCCGTTGATTTCACTTCCTTCTGACTCCCTGGTCCCTCTCTCCCTCCATCATACCTGCCTGGATAAACCCCAACCTTAGGTAAATCAGATTCTCCACATTCTCCAGCCAGGCAGCTGATTATGGCTAGATAATGCACTCAACATGCTGATGGGTCTCACTTGAAATGCATGACCACAAACAATCCTTTCCTTGGGGATGGAGCGGGCTGTATGACTGAGTGTGGGAACATGTCTATATCTTGATCTGGGTGGTGGTTATACACATGTATCTATGTATAAGAGATCATCAAGCTACACACTTAAGATGTGTGCACTCTAATATAAATTATACCTCAGGGGCGCCTGGGTGGCTCAGTTGGTTAAGCAACTGCCTTCAGCTCAGGTCATGATCTCAGGGTCCTGGGATCGAGCCCCACATCGGGCTCCCTGCTCGGCGGGAAGCCTGCTTCTCCCTCTGACCCTCCCCCTGCTTGTGTTCCCTCTCTCGCTGTCTCTCTCTCTCTCTCTGTCAATTAAATAAGTAAAATAAATAAATAAAATCTTTAAAAAATAAAATAAAATAAATAAATTATACCTCAAAAAAAAGTTATTTAAAAATTTTAAAAAAAAGAGGGGCACCTGGGTGGTTCAGTCAGTTAAGCATCTGCCTTCGACTCAGGTCATGATCCCAGGGTCCTGGCTCCCTGCTCAGCTGGGAGACTGCTTCTCCCCTGCCCCTCCCCCTGTTCTTACTCTCTCTCTCTCAAAAAATAAAATATTTAAAAAAATTTTTTTAAAAGCGTAGCATATTTGCTCTCTATATTCAATCAATGTCTTACAACTATAAACTACCATGATTTATTATTATGAAAAAAATTTTTTAAAAATTCAGGGTTGGGGGGCCCCTGGGTGGCTCAGCTGGTTAAGTGGCTGCCTTCGGCTCAGGTAATGATCCCAGAATCCAGGGATCGAGTCCCGCATCGGGCTCTCTGCTCAGCAGGAAGCCTGCTTCTCCCTCTGCCTGCTGCTCCCCCTGCTTGTGCTCTCTCTGTCAAATAAATAAAACCTTTTAAAAAATTAAATAAATAAAATAAAATAAAATAAAAATTCAGGGTTGGAGGGGCGCCTGGGTGGCTTGGTCGTTGAGCATCTGCCCTCAGCTCAGGTCATGATCCCAGGGTCCTGGGATCGAGCCCCGCATCGGGCTCCCTGCTTGGCGGGAGGCCTGCTTCTCCCTCTCTCACTCCCCCTGCTTGTGTTCCCTCTCTGTCTCTCTCTCTGTGTCAAATAAATAAATAAAATCTTAAAAAAAAAAAAAAGCTCAGGGTTGGGGGGCCCTGGGTGGCTCAGTTAGTTGAGCATCTGACTTTTAGCTCAGCTCCGGTCTCATTGCCAGGGTTGCAAGTTCAAGTCCCGTATTGGGCTCCACGCTGGGAATAGAGCCTACTTAAAAAAATAATAATAATTCAGGGTCAAGGGGAAGAAAAAAAATAAAAATAAATGGAGGGAGAAAGGAAGAAAAAAATTAAAAAATTAAAATTAAAATCCAGGGCCTACCACTGGCTATTAAGTGGAAAAGAGTCTGATGAGGAAAGGAAGCTCAGTCTAGGATATAGGAGACTAGTTAGGTGGCTAGTGCCAGGGTCCAGAAGATCCATGATAGAGGCTTTAGGCCAGAGGGGGAGGGTGGAGATGGCAGCCAGTGTGAGAGTCAGGATAGATTTTGCACGTGGATCTGACAAGATTGACAAGATCTGACAAGTAGATGATGGGGTGGAAAAGAGGAGCAAGGAGACTCCAAGGGGGCTCTAGAGGTTCTACAGCCTGTTGAGTTCTGTGAAACTTTACTGTTCAAAAAAAAAAAAAAAAAAAAAGGACATTCCACCATTGTAATAAAATATGTATGTGCATATATATACATATCTATGTATATATATAATCTTTTACTCTAAGAATGATAATAATCCAGAGGCGAGAAGCAACAACAACTCAGTAGCAATGAGCACACCTAGCACCCAGATCTCTGTGTTTAATACCATTTTCCAATAAAAGGAACCAGGGTTCTTTGGATAAATGGCTAATTGTAGGACTGGAGCAGGAAATATACAGGATAAGTCTAAAATATTTTGTAGTGCCAGAAATAAGAAAGTGTCTCTCTCTCTCTCTCTCTCTCTCTCTCTCTCTCACACACATACACACACACACACACACACACACGGTGATGATGGGTTTATGTCCAAAGGACACAAGAGGCAACTGAAAGAGCTCCCAATGTAACAAGAGCAACAAAATAAAGTAGTATTGGATTATAACCCAAAGTCTAAAAGAAGTATGAATCCATTTTAAATAAAAGATAATAAAAAACAAGGAAAACCTAGGGGTGCCTGGGTGGCTCAGATGGTTGGGCATCTGCCCTCAGCTCAGGTAATGATCCCGGGGTGCTGGGATCGAGCCCCACGTCGGGCTCCTGGCTCAGCAGGGAGCCTGCTTCTCCCTTTCTCTCTGCCTCTCCCCCGTTCATGCTCTCTCTCTGTGTCTCAAATGAATAAATAAAATCTTAAAAAAAAAAAAAAAAAACAAGGAAAATCTAGAAACTGACACAGCCAAGAGCAGCCTAAGGAGACATGACTACTAAATGTAATGTTGTATCCTGTATGAGTTCTTGAAACAGAAAAAGGACATTAGGGGAAAACTAAGGAAATATGAATAAAGTATGGACTTTAGCCAATAATAATAAACCAATATTGGTCCATTAATTGTAACAAATGTACCTTACATTTCTGTATTATTAATGTACAATGTTAATAGTAGGGAATATTGTGTTGTTATATACAAGAACACTGTATTATCTTTGGAATTTTTCTGTAAATCTAAAACTGTTCTAAAATAAAAAGCTGGGGCTACTGGCTGGTTCAGTCGGAGGAGCATGTGACTCTTGAACTTAAGGTTGTGAGTTCGAGCCGCATATTGGGTGTGGAGACTGCTTAAAAATAAAATCTTAAAAAATAAAATAAAATAGGGGCCCCTGGCTGGCTCAGTCAGTAGAGCATGTGACTCTTGATCTCAGGGTTGTGAGTTCGAGCCCCACACTGGGCGTGGAGCCTACTTAAAATTTAAAAATAATTAAAAAATAAAATAATAAAATAAAATAAAATTCTTACTGAAAAAACTCCATGACCACCACCTCCAATGAGACGTTAGTGGAATTTGATGACATCAGCAATCCTACCATATTTCTCACATCCAATCCCTCTTCAATCTTCTAAATGACATTTCATACCTTGTCTTCTTTCCTCAAACTCAAGCCTTCCTTCTTTATATCCTCAGTCTTAGTTGAGGATTTTCCTATTCCACTTAAAAAATAAAATCAATCAAAAAAGAATTCCCAATGCTGGTAGGAACATAAAATGGTACAACCGCTGTGGAAAAAAGTTTGGCAGTTCCTCAAAAGATTAAACAAGTTAATTAGCATTTGACCCAGTAATTCTATTCTTAGATACCTAAGAAATATGAAAACATATGTCCACACACAAACTCATACACAAATATTCATAGCAGCATTACTCATAATAGCCAAAAAGTGAAAATAATATAAATACTCATCTACTGATGAATGGATAAACAAAATATAGTATATCCCTATAATGGAATATTATTCACCCATCAATATGAATGTTGATATATGCTACAATACAAATGATCTTGAAAATCCCATTTTAAATGGGGCACCTGGCTAGCTCAGTTGGTAGAGCATGCAACTCTTGATCTCGAAGTCGTGACTTCAAGCCCCACACCACTGGGCTTGGAGTGTACTTTAAAAAAAAAAAAATGAGAAGGTAATCCAAAGTAGTTAACTTTGGGGCACCTGGCTGGTTCAGTTGGTAAAGCATATGACTCTTGATCTCAAAACCATGAGTTCAAGCCCCACATTGGGCATAGAGCCTATTTTTTAAAAAAGAAAATATGTTAAGTGAAAGATGTTAGTCACATAGAAACACATACTATATAATTTGGTTTCTATGAAATGTCCGGAATAGGCAAATCTACAGATAGAAAGTATATTAGTAGTTGCCCAGGGCTGGGGAGGGCTGAGGGGGAAAAAGGGAAGTGACTGCTAATGCAGAATTTCTTTTTGGGGTGATGAAAATATTTTTTTTTAAAGATTTTATTTATTTATTTGACAGAGACACAGCGAGAGAGGGAACACAAGCAGGAGGAGTGGGAGAGGGAGAAGCAGGCTTCCCGACGAGCAGGGAGCCCGATGTGGGGCTCGATCCCAGATCCCAGGACCCTGGAACCATGACCTGAGCTGAAGGCAGACGCTTAATGACTGAGCCACCCAGGCGCCCCTGATGAAAATATTCTGAAATTAGATAATAGTGATAGTTGTACAACTTTGTGAATATGCTACAAATCACTGATTTGTATGCTTTAAGAGAATGAATTTATGGTATATATATTACAATTCAATTTAGAAAAACAATAAAAAAGGAGGGAAACAAAAGAATCCCACCAAGTGCTGGCAAAGACACAGAGCAACTAGGACTCTCATGCATTGCTGGTGGAAATGCAAACTGGAATAGCCACACTAGAAAACAGTTTGGCAGTTTTTCAACAAGTTATACACATACTCAACCTATGACCTAGCAATCCCACTCCCTGGTATTTATCCAAGACAAATGAGAACTTATGTTCTCTCATATTTAGTAAAAACTGGAAACAATTCATATTTTTGAACAGGTAAATGGATAAACTGTGGTACATCCATACAATGTCATTCTACTCAGCGATAAAAGTAACAAATGACTCATTCATGCTAAAGTGTGGATGAATCTCAAAAGCATTATAAGTGAATATGATAAGAAGCCAAATTTAACAGACTACACACCATACAATTCCATTTATATGACACTCTGGAAAAAGTACAACTACATGGACAAGGACAGGATCATGGGTAACAAGGGCTGGAAATGGCAGAAGGAGTTGACTACAAAGGGATACAGGAAATTTTATGGGGTGATAAAAGCACTCTACATTTTGACTGTGGTGGTACATGCTTGACTATGAATTTGGCAAGCGTCATAGAACTGTACAGTATGTAAATTATAACTCAATTTTATTTTATTTTTTTTAAGATTTTATTTATTTGACAGAGAGAGAGAGCACAGCAGGGGGACTGGCAGGCAGAGGGAGAGGGAGAAGCCGGCTTGCCAAGCAGGGAGCCCGATGTGGGGCTCAATCCCAGGACCCTGGGATCACGACCTAAGCCGAAGGCAGATGCTTAACTGACTGAGCCACCCAGGTGCCCCTATAACTCAAGTTTAAAACAGAAAACACACACACAAAAAGAAAAAACACATGCTCCCATCACCAATACTACCAGTCAACCTTCATGTCTATCTGTATACCCAGTCTCCCTTTTCCCCTTATAATAAATGAACTATCTGCTCCTGTAAATGGCTAATTCCTCCATTTGTGCACCACACCAGTCTCTCTCCCATTTTCCGTGAACTCATGCCAATCAGAATTTTGTCCCCACTGCTCCACTAAAACAACTCTTGTCAAGATCATCTATAGCCTCAATGTCACCAAATCAACAGTCATTGAATTTTCATCTTACTTGACCCAGCAGTGTCACAAACTGAATTGATTACTCCCTGCTTCTTCGAAATACTTTTTTGCACTAGGCCTCTGGACATCCTCCTCTTGGGATTCCTCCTGCCTCAATGGTCACTCCTTTTCAGTCTCTTTTGCTGGTTCCTCTTCCTCTGCTAACATCTACAGGAAGGCTCCCGGGCTCCATCCTCCTTTTTATCTGTACTGACTCCCCATATTACCACTATCCAACAGAACCTTCTCACTGAAAACTTTCTTTATCTCTGCTCTCCCATATGGTAGCCACTAGCCACACGTGGCTACTGAGCACTGGAACTGTGCCTAGTATGACTGAGGAGCTGAATTTTCAATTTTACTTAAACAGCCACATGTGGCTAGTGGCTACGTTTTTGGACAGCACAGCCCTAGATGAGCTCATCCAGCCTCATGAAAACACATCTGATAAAGAACCGTTATCCAAAATATACAAGGAACTCTTAAAATTCAACAATAAGACAAAGAAACAAACAAAAACTGGGCAAAAGACCTTAACAGACACCTCACCAAAGAATACACAGAGATGGAAAACAAGCATATGAAAAGATACCTATTCAACATATTTCGTTAGGGAAATTGCAAAATTTAAATAACAATGAGATACCACTATTTACCTATTATAATGACCAAAATCTAAAACAGTGATGACACCAAATACTGGTGAGCATGTGGAGTAACAGTAACTCTCATTCACAGGTAGCAGGAATGCAAAATGGTACAGCCACTTTCAAAGAGTTTGGCAGTTTCTTACAGAACTGAACATACCATATGATCTGGCAATCACATACTATCTTTTTTTTTGGGTGGGGGCTTGAACTAACGATCCTAAGATCAAGAGTTGCACGCTCAGGGCACCTGGGTGGCTCAGTCGGTTAAGTGACTCCTGATCTCAGCTCAGGTCCTGACCTTGGGGTTGTGAGTTCAAGCCCCATGTTGGGCACCATACTGCATGTGGAGCCTACTTTAAAAAAAAAAAAGTTGCATGCTCTACCGACTGAGCCAGCCAGGCACCCCGCAATCACATTCTTTAGTATTTACCCAAATGAGTTGAAAACTTATGGATAAATAAACTGTGGTACATTCTGACAATGTAATATTATTTAATGTTAAAAAGAAATGAGCTATCAAGCCATGAAAAGACATGAAGAAACCTTAACTGCATATTACTAAATGGAAAAAAAAGCCAATCTGAAAAGGCTACGTACTGAATGTATGTTCAACTGATGACATTATGGTAAAGATAAAACTATGGAGACAGTAAAAAGGTCAGTGGTTGCCAGGGTTTAGGAGACAGCAACACTTGAAGAGGCTTTTTTTTTTTTTTTTAAGATTTTTATTTATTTGACAGAGAGAGACAGCAAGAGAGGGGAACACAAGCAGGGCGAGTGGGAGAGGGAGAAGCAGGCCTCCCGCAGAGCAGGGAGCCCGATGCAGGGCTCAATCCCAGGGCCCCGGGATCACAACCCGAGCTGAAGGCAGACGCTTAATGACTAAGCCACCCAGGCGCCCCAAAGCACAGAGGATTGTTAGGGCAGTGAAACTATTCTGTATAATACTCTAAACAGTGGATATGTGTCATTATAAATTTGTCCAAACCCAAAAATTGTACACCAAAAGTGAACCCTAATGTAAACTACAGAATTTGGGTGATCATGATGGATCAATGTAGGTCCATGAATTGTAACAAATGTACCATTCTCCTGCAGGGTGCTGATAGTGGGGAAAGCAATGAGAGTGTGAGGGGGCAAGGGATGGGCCTTCTCTGTACTTTCTGCTCAATTCTGCTGCAAACCTAAAGCTGCTCTAAAAAATAAAATCTATTTTTTTTAAATCCCAAGTACTCACTGCCAATTCCCAAATTTCTATCTCTAACCCAGAGCTCACACCTCAATGCTTGACTCAGTTAGTTATTCAACCATCTGCTCAACAATCTCCATTTGGTTATCTAAAAGGAATGCCATATTTAACATGTCCAAAACCAAATAGCTGATTTTCCCCATTTCAGCAAATAGTAATTCTACTAGTACTTAGACGAAACACCCTTGGAGTCACCCTTGACTCTTCTCTGTCTCTCACAACATCATCTGCAAATCTGTCAGCTATACCTTCAAAAAATACTCAGATTCTGACCACTTCCCATCATTTCCATCACTGCTTTTTTTGTTCAAGCAACTATCACCTTTAATTCAAAACTACTACAGAGCGCCTGGGTGGCTTAGTCGTTAAGCGTCTGCCTTCGGCTCAGGTCATGATCTCAGGGTCCTGGGATCGAGTCCCACATCGGGCTCCGGGCTCAGCGGGAAGCCTGCTTCTCCCTCTCCCACTCCCCCTGCTTGTGTTCCTGCTCTCGCTGTGTCTCTGTCAAATAAATAAATAAAATCTTAAAAAAAAAAAAAATTCAAACTACTTCAAAAGACTCCTCACTATTCTCCCTCTTTCTTTCCATGCCTGCCTATAGCATATTCTACACAAAATAACCACACCCACTTTTAATAACTGAAATCAGATAATGTCACTTCCCTGTTTAAAATCTTTCAATGACTTCCTATTACATTCAGAATAAAGTCCAAATCCCCAAGTATGGCCAGATCTGGCTCCTGTTGACATTTGTGGACTCATCTCCTACCTCTGGCACCATTAATCTTTACCCTCCTTGAACATGCCCAGCATGCTGTGCCTTGGTTGCCTCTGCCTGAAACCCTTTTCCCCTGGATATCCACCTGGCTCACTCCCTCACTCACTTTGCATCTCTATTCCAATGTCTCCTTAATAGAAAGATCTTCCCTGAATACCTTCTATATGAAAAAACACCCCTCATACACACACCATGTCAGACTCTTGTCCACTTGTAAGTACTTATTTCTCTTTCTAGCATTTATCACCACCTAACCTTATAGGTATGGGTCTGTTTGTTTATGGTCCATCTACCCCCACCAAATGTCAGCTCCTAAAGATCCGAGACTACATCTGTCTTAATCAAGGCTCTATCTCCAGCACCTAGCATTGAATGAATGCCTTGGCATAAGACACCTCTGTGAAGCCTTCTAAAAGTCCCACAAACGAAATTAACTGTTCTCCCTCAGGGGGTTATAAATGGAACTCCATACAGAGTTAAGTATCACTTTATGATATAATTAATTTCAAAAACTTCACTTTGTATCCTAGGTACAAGACACAGCATGGGGATCAGAGTCATACCCTGCCAAACTCAGAAGCCAGACTACCTGGATTCAAGTCCCAAATTCATTACTTACTAGTTGTGCAACTTTGGGCAACTGAGTTAACTGCCCTGTGCCTGTTTCCTCATGTATAAAATGGGAATAATAAAAATACCCACACCTCGTAGTGTTATGAGAATTATACAGGGTGTAACACGTAATGCCTTTAGACTTGTTCCTGGCAAAGAATAAATCCCTCAATAAATGTGAGCTATTAGCAAAGACGTAGGCATGAGAATATATGATTAACATCATTTGCTGGCAATGCTAAAAGCCAGAGCCAAATACCCAAGTGGCCTCTAAACTTCTTGAGAGGCCTACATGATTTTTCTTCATTCCACAGTGTGTAGCTTAGTGTCTGACTCAAAGCAGACACTCAATACATGTATGTGAAAAGCTCAGAAATGAAAAATTATTTTTATTTTTTGTAAGATTTTATTTTTGCAATGTGGGGATCTAACTCACAACCCCGAGATCAAAAGTCACATTCCACTGACTGAGCCAGCCAGGTGCCCCAGTGAAAAATTACTTTAAAAAAAAAAAATAAAATAAAGGGGAAAAAAAGGATAGTACAAGAAGTGAAGAGGTAAGAAGGAGGAACTCAGACTTGATCAGTGCAAATAATTCTAACAAAACAAAAAAAAAATTAAGAGGAGAGCTAAGGACATTATGCAACTCAGATTTTAAAATCCTTTGTACAAAAAGTGGAAGGAGACCACGATCAACTTATATGGAAACAAAGCAGTGGAAATGTGCCATAGAGTCAGGAAAGCAACAGACAGAAGGAGTTTTTCACCATGTTCTGGGCAAGAAGAGAGAAGGCCAGGCCTACTGTTGGAGGCAGATGGTGTGCTGCTGACAGATGAAGGGAACAAGGCAGAGGGTGGCAGAACTAGCAGTTTCTGTTCTAGCCACCAAACATCATTGCGAGGAGACTGCAGACTCTCACAAGCTAATCAGTTCATCTGCATAACCCTAGAGGTAAAGTGGACAGGTAGGATAACACCATCCATAGAGTAGTAAATGGATATCTGGAAAATTGTGCCCCAAAGTGGTAGGTCCAAAATTAAAACACGAATTCTTATCAATAATCCATAGCCTGAATGGTGAGATAAACTGTTTTGAGAACTAACAATCTCCATGGAAAATCTAAATCTGTATTTTACAAACTCCCCTCTCTAAATAATAAAAATTCTAATCCTGTGATTTCTTTGGGACCCTAGAATTTAGAAAGGAAAAGCTGGTTTGGATAATTTACAAACGAATTTTGGTAAGGTATACATAAAACACTTTTCTAACAAAACCAAGTTAAGTCTCAGATTCATCAGTGATTAATCTGTGATCTTAGTGGGGTGCCCAGCTGGCTCAGTTGGAAGAGCATGAGACTCTTAATCTCAGGGTTGTGGAGTTCAAGCCCCACGTTGGGTGTAAAGATTACTTAAAAATAGGGCGCCTGGGTGGCTCAATCGTTAAGCGTCTACCTTCGGCTCAGGTCATGATCTCAGGGTCCTGGGATCAAGCCCCGCATTGGGCTCCCTGCTCAGCGGAGAGCCTGCTTCTCCCTCTCCCTCTGCTGCTCCCCCTGCTTGTGCTCTCTGTCTCTCTCTCTCTGTCAAATAAATAAATAAAATCTTAAAAAAAAAAAAGATTACTTAAAAATAAAATTAAAAAAAAAAAAACCTGTGATCTTGGGCAAGTCATTTTACTTCTGAGATTCAGTTCCAAATGGCCTTGCTTTTGGGGATTAAATGAGATACCTCATGTAAAGCAATTAAGGCAATTAGCATCGTACCTGACACACAACAAATCTCTGATAAATGTTAGCTACCATTGCTATTGTTCAACCTAAGTATATGTATAGTAGACAAGGTAAGAGAGAAACCAGGCTTCCGTATAAGCATCACAGACAAAATAAATCAAAGATACAGTCCTATTAAAAATATCAAAGCATTAATCCAGAAAGACCCACTCACCCACTCTGGGTCACATTTATATCTTCATACACATCTACTGTCACATGGGTTTTGAAAAGTACTTTAACCCTTTTCATGCCTTTTTTTTTTTTCAACCTAGCAGCAAATCCAGGAAATATGGAAGAGCACTCAGAAAAAGATCACTAGGGAAAGGAATCACCTGAGAGGCACAGCCAGTCTTTGGAGTCAGATCAACAGGGGTTCAATCCCAGCTCCACCACACACTAGCTGTGTAATTTAGAACAAAGGACTTTTACCTCTGTGAGCCTTGGTTTCTTCCCTCATTTATAAAATTGAAACAATAAACAACATAGCTTGCAGAGAAGATTTAATGGAGAAGCTGCATATGGGGAGCCTGGCACAGTCAGTCCTGCACATAATTGCTATCTAATTCTGCAATATCAAAAAAAAAAAAAAAAATTCTCTCCGGCTTAAGATGCAAGCAATCAGAATAACCTAGAAAAATGTTTTCCTACAATCATTTGGAACTTGGTCCACAAATACTTTATTGATTACATATTATATGCCAGGTGCAATTTTCAGGCACTAGAAATATATCAGCAAACAAAATTGATAGCCCACTAATGGCTGCCTTGCAAATGCACCCATCGCATCCTTATCAAGTAGAGAGTAACTGACCCCAGCTACAAAGGCTCTAAACCCATCCAACCTCTGTACCATCTCCACACTTCCTTAGGGCTGCTCCCCGCCAAGGATTGAGTGAGCAGGTATACTAAGACTCTTCGTGAGAGACAAGACTCTTTTGACAGCAACATTGACTTGAGAAATCCCCATCTCCTTTGCCAAAACTTTCTTTTTTTTTTTTAAAGACTTTATTTATTTATTTGACAGAGTGAGACACAGCGAGAGAGAGAGAGAGAGAGAGAACCCAGGCAGGGGGAGTGGGAGAGGGAGAAGCAGGCCCCCCACGGAGCAGGGAGCCCGATGCGGGGCTCGATCCAAGGACCCTGAGATCATGACCTGAGCCGAACACAGACGCTTAACGACTGAGCCACCCAGGCGCCCCTCCTTTGCCAAAACTTTCTGAAAACTGTACTCAATGGAAAACATTCTACCTTCCTTTTCTCTCCCCCGCCAGGGGTAAGACTTCCAAGACAGTCCGAGAGCTCTCCCAGCCTCTTCCCCTCACTCCCTTACTCCCCCTTTCCCCCTACGGGGGAGTTTCCAAATCAATCAACTGCATTGCTTCTCAGAGAACGCAACCTATCCCACCAGCCCTCAATTAAGCTTGCATTCTAGTAGGAAAGACAGATAAATAAAAAAATAATCAGGAGTACCCGGCTAGCTCAGTCAGTGGAGCATGCGACCCTCGATCTCGGGGTTGTGAGTTTGAACCCCACACTGGATATAGAGATTACATAAAAATAAAATCTTGGGGGACCTGGGTAGCTCAGTCAGTTGGGCATACGACTCTTGACTTTGGCTTGGTCATGATCTCAGGGTCCTGAGATCAAGCCCCACATCAGGCTCTGAGATGAGCCTGAGCCTGCTTAGGATTCTCTCTCTCCCTCTCCCTCTGCCCCTCCACCCCCAACTTGCAGCATGTACTCATGTGCTCTCTTTCTCTCAAAGAATAAATTAATTAACAAATAAATAAAATCTTAAAAAAATAATAAAATCAAATAATTATATACTGGCAAAGATATAGCATAAGCGAATTCTTTAGGTGTTCTCCTTATCCTGTAAGCTGTGATGCTTATAAGAATCTATAGATGTGTTAAAACTCATAGGCATGTATGCCAAAAAAGGGAGAATTTTACTGTATGTATATAAAAATAATTTAAAATGTAGAAAACTATACTGCAGGAGTATTAAAAAGGAACTCACAGTGGTGCCTGGGTGGCTCAGTCAGTTAAGTGTCCAACTCTTGATTTCAGCTCAGGTAATGATCTCAGGGTCATGGAGACTGCATAAGATTCTCTCTCCCTACCCCCCTCTAAAATTAATTAATTAATTGATTGATTAAAAATTGAATTTTAGAAATAAAACAAAGATTTTCAAAATAAGAGAAAAGGCAAAAAAATCAAAATATAAATTACAAAATAGTAAATTTAAATTGGAAATACCAAAATGAACTCTCAACTTTTAAAAAATTTTATTTCTTAGCTCTACCCATTGAAAAGACCTAAAAGCAATAACATTCTAGCAGCAACAAACACACCCAGTGCCCAGAGCTTTACTTCTAAACACTACCTCCACCGAAAAGGAATTAGGCCTCCTTGGAAAAATGACGGACTCCAGGGAGGAGGATGACATGGGCAAAATAAACGTGGGCCTTCTAAGTAGTGCCAGAAAAAAAGAAAATACTCAAGGACTAATAGAAGTGTGTCAAAAGAACAAAAAACCCGGTTTAAAGGGCCTCCCACTAGCTAAATTTGAGATAATTTTAGCACCAAAGAGAATAATTAATGTAACTAACTGCAACACCACACTAAATAATCTGAGTTTTGGGGATCCTTAAAAATGAAAAAAGAAAGGGGCGCCCGGGTGGCTCAGTCGTTGAGCGTCTGCCTTCAACTCAGGTCGTGATCCTGGGGTCCTGGGATGGAGCCCCGCATCAGGCTCCCTGCTCAGCGGGAAGCCTGCTGCTTCTCCCTTTCCCACTCCCCCTGCTTGTGTTCCCTCTCTTGCTTTGTTTCTCTCTGTCAAATAAACAAATAAAATCTTAAAAAAAAAAAATTTAGTAGGAGTCAGGGCACCTGGGTGGCTCAGTCAATTAAGTGTCCAACTCTTGATTTTAGCTCAGGTCAAGATCTCAGGGTTCTGAGATGGAGCCCCACATTAGGCTCTGCACTCAGGCGGGAGTCTGCCTGAGATTCTCTCTCTCCCTCTCTCTCTGGCCCTCCCCTACAACTAGCCCACAAGAGCTCTCTCTATAAAATAAATATTTTTAAAAATAAAATGTAGGAGTTGGGGGAGAAAAATATTTATTTATTTATTTAAAATTTGGAGTCAGAAACATTAAACACTCTGGAGAATTCTGGTTATTTCAGAAAGGCTATGAACTCAGTCTATCTGGATTCAAATCCCAGTCCTAACCCTGTGTGACCTTGGGCAAATGACTTAATCTCTCTGAGTCTCCTCTGTCTTACTGATAAAATGAAGCAAATAATAGCACCCATATCTCATGGTACTTTTAAGTGGAAAATTAAGTTAGATAATCCATGAATTGCAGAACTACAACTTTAGACTTCTGGTCCTAAAACTTCTTATAAGCTGGCCATAAGGTTTTCATTTTTTTTTAACTTTACTTATTTATTTGAAAGACAGAGAGAGCATGAGCAGGGGGCAGGAGAAGAAGGAGAGGGAGAAGCAGACTCCCCAATGGGCAGGGAGCCCTATGAGAGGCCCCATTCCAGGACCCTGGGATCATGACGTGAGCCAAAGGCAGATGCTTAACCGACTGAGCCACCCAGACACCCCTACAATGTTTTCATTTTTATAGTAGACATAATTAAGAAGAAAACTAGTGGCTGTACTTTCCTAGTAATACGGAATACAAAATACTTCCACAGGAATGATCCTATCTAATCCACATAATCCAATTATAATTCCCCATTTTGCCTACATGCAAACTGGGACTGGGAAAAGTAAAGTAACTTGACCAAGTAAACTCAGCTAGTAATTACAGCATATGAAACTCTAATCCAGAATTCATCACCCTCAATTACAAGCATTTATCAGTACACCAAATAAGGGCTTAACATTTGTAGAAATTACTTACAACCTGAAGTTCACAGGCTGGGCTGTTGATTTTCTATGTTTCTGTTTAGAAAGGCATTCAAGGTAGCCAACTTATCTGAATGTGACTCAAGGACAATTGGATTTCTCTGTGTAGTCACCTGCACCCAAAGGGACCTAGCTATCGAACCCTGAGAACTGATCCTATAGCACTGATACCCCACCCCCAAAAAACTCTGCTTTTGCCCAAATGTCCGCTGCCGCTTTACTTATGGCTCCAGTCTCACCTTTTCTGAAAAGCCTGCCCCACTTCCCCAGGCCGACTAAGGCTCATCCTTCCCCAGGCCTATACATATTCCTTCCCTTAGCCCCATTCACATTCCTCTAAAACCAGGCCACTCTAGCCACAAGCAGGTCCCTCTGTGCCCCTAACAAGATCTGTTCCCCTGAAGACAACAAAAGTGGGCAGGGCAGCATTCTATTCACTGCCTGACATAGAGCTTGCTAAATTACCACGAAGTGAGTAAATAAGTAAAAAATTTGAAGGGCCTCTCTCCCATGAGGCTGTGTGGGGGTCCCTTTTCTCCTTAGCCAGGGTTAGAGGTCAAGATCAGCCTTTGAGGATCATTGTTGGAGCTGCCACAAGCTGGCAGTCTTGTTTTCCTGCCTTAGACATCTGTAGTTGCAGAGTGCCCACTTGATCTGTATCAGGCATGCTGACCCCACAGCCAGACTAGAGTCTGAAATGGCAGCACTGGGCATGGGGCTTCTGGCTGTCCTTAGATAGTGCCAGGCTCTTCTTAGTTGATCCTGACCTGTGTTGCCCCAAAAGTAGCTTGGCCCCCTGCCTGCCCCATAGGCAACACCTAACAAACACACCTAGACAGGGTCCATACTGGACGGCAAGGTGCAGGGTGGCGAGGAAGAGCCATGAGTAGGTGCTGGAGAAGAAGGAGCACTGCAGGCACTGGGGCAAGGAGGTCAGACCTGACACTTGGTACACCAGCCACAAACACAAGCCCTGCTTCTAAGCAGTTAGCTGTGTCTAATCGGACAGCTCAGGCTGCAAGTGAGACGCTTTCTACCAGCTTCCAAATAATGTTTTAGAAAAGATTTCAAGTTCTAACAGCTTTTCTTCACTAATAAAAGTTCTGAAAACATCTTATTTTCTTCTAAAAGCAATAAACTGCTTTCTGTGGAACTGTGAAAAAAAAAAAACTGGAAGCAGGGGTGCCTGGGTGGCATGGCTGGTTGAGCATCCAACTCCTGGGTTTGGGCTCAGGTCATGATCTTAGGCTTGTGAGATCAAGTCCCAAGCTCTGTGCTCTGCGTGGAGTCGGCTTGAGATTCTCTTTCTCCCTCTCCCTCTGCCGTTCCCACTTTCGCTTTCTCTCTCTAAAAAATATATTAAATAAATCTTTACAAACAAATTGGAAGTTGGGGCACCTGGGTGGCTCAGTCAGTTAAGCATCTACCTTGGGCTCAGCTCATGATCTCAGGGTCCTGGGATCAAACCCTGCATTGGGCTCCCTGCTCAGTGGGGAGTCTGCTTCTCCCCCTCCCTCTGCTGCTCCCCCTGCTTGTGTTCTCTTGCTCTGTCAATTAAGTAAAATCTTTTCAAAATAAATAAATAAAATTTAAAAATAAAATAAATGGAAGCAAAAAGTTCTACAAAGGTAGAATAACCATCTGAAATATAGTTTATCCACTTGAGAACAGATTATCTATTACATTATACTATAACTAAAAAAATAAAAGAATATATAAAAATCTTATGTACACATAGATCATGCCTATTCTATTTGTATTTATTTACTTATTTATTTATTTGAGAGTGAGAGCATGCACACACATGGAGGGGCAAAGGGGGAGGGAGAGAGACAAGCACTCTGACCTAGATTCAATCCCACGACCATGAGATCATGACCTGAGCCCAAAATCAAGAGTCTGACGCTTAACCAACTGAGCTACCCAGGTGCCCCATGCCCATTTTAACAGAATTTTTTTAAGCAATCTCTATACCCAACATGGGGCTCAAACTCACAACCCAAGATCAAGAGTCATATGCTCCACCAACTGAACCAGGCAGACACCCTATGATCATGCCTATTTTATATATGAGCAATTACAAAAAAGACTACCTTGTTAGGTTGGTAAAACTACAAGTAACTTTTTCATATGTTACTATTTACTATATAAATCATGTTATATTGCTAGCATACTTGAAAAAATATGACATAAGCATAAATAAAATCAAGATAATTAACTTAAGAAAATGAAAATAGCAGAACACTAACTATTAAAGAATTTGAGGGGTATTTGGGTGGCTCAGCCAGTTATGGGTCTGACTCTTGATTTCGACTCAGGTCATGATTTCAGGGTTGGGAGATCAAGCCCCACATCAGGCTCCATGTGGAGCCTGCTCAAGATCCTCTCTCTCCCCCTCTCCCTCTGCTCCTCCTCACCTAATAAAATAATAAAAACTTTTAAAAAGTAAAGTATTTGATTTGAAGTCTAAAATTTATTTTTACCAAGAGGAGTTATTGGCCAGATGCCTAGGTGGCTCAGTCAGATGGGTATCTGCCTTCGGCTTAGGTCATGATCTCAGGGTCCTGGGATCAAGTCCTGCATCAGGCTCCTTGCTCAGCAGGGAACCTGCTTCTCCCTCTGCCTGCTTGTGCTCTCTCTAGCAAATAAACAAAATCTTAAAAAAAAAAAAAAACGGGGTGGGGGTATTGGCAAGATTTAGTAAAGCTTCAAGAAACTGTTCCAGATGGGGCACCTGGGTGTCTCAGTCAGTTAAGCACATGACTCTTGGTTTCGGCGCAGGTCATGATCTAAGGGTCCTGGGATCAAGCCCCACATCGGACTCCCTGCTCCGCGGGAAGCCTGCTTCTGCCTCTGCTGCTCCCCCTGCTTGTGTTCCCTCTCACGCTGTCTCTCTTTGTCAAATAAATAAATAAAATCTTAAAAAAAAAAACAAAAACTGTTCCGGCGGGGGGGGGGGAGAATAAACTACCTCATTTCCTAAGACTTCTATAACAACAGACTGAAATTACAAAGGAAGGTGCAAGAAAAGATCAAAACCAAAAGTACTAGTGAACATGGATATCAAAATCCCAAATAAAATATTAGCAAACTTAATCCCATAATTTATTTTTTTAAAGATTTTATTTATTTATTTGAGAGAGAGAGAGAATGAGAGATAGAAGCACGAGAGGGAAGAGGGTCAGAGGGAGAAGTAGACTCCCTGCTGAGCAGGGAGCCCGATGTGGGACTCGATCCTGGGACTCCAGGATCATGACCTGAGCCGAAGGCAGTCGCTTAACCAACTGAGCCACCCAGGCGCCCAATCCCATAATTTATTATATAAATGACCTAGTAGGGTCTATCCAGGCATGCAGGCAAGAACTGTTCAACATTAGAAAATCTAATGTCATATACTATGCTAATACACTGAAGAGACAAAAATGTATACAGTGAATTAATTAGATGTCCAGAAAACATTAGATGAAACTCAACAGTCACTCAGGCTAGGGGGAAAAAAAAACAAAAAAACAAAAACAACTTCCAGCAGACAAAGAAGAATCTACTTTAATCTGATTAAACAATCTACCATGATCTTAACATTAAACATCATACTTAATGATGAACCATCACACGTGCTCCTATTAATCAAACAATAAGACACAGAAGGCCACTATCACCACCACCATTTAACACCATGCCAGTGTGGTCCTGGTCAATGAAAACTAGAGAGAGAGAGAGAAGGAAAGAAAACACAGCAAAGATGGAAGGAAAGAAAAGAAATAAGAAGCATAAGGACTGGAAAGTAAGAGGCAATATACCTGTTTGCATATATATGACAGTCTACCTAGAAAATCCAAAAGAACTAATAGGACAAGTATGAAAATGCAGCAAGGTTTCTGGATACAAGTTTAGCATACAAAATTTAACAGCAGTAAACCCTCCCATAACCACCACTTACCACCACTTTTGCTTTCTCTACCTCCCATCCTTTCGTCCCTTCATATTATCTTTAAAGTCTCAGATAACGAATCATTTTATTCATAAATATCAGTATGTAATCTCTAAAAAATGAGGATTTTTTTAAGATTTTATTTATTTACTTGACAGAGAGAGACACAGTGAGAGAGAGAACACAAGCAGGGGGAGTGGGAGAGGGAGAAGCAGGCTTCCCGAGGAGCAGGGACTTCGACACGGGACTCGATCCCAGGACCCTGGGACCATGACCTGAGCCGAAGGCAGATGCTTAACAACTCAGCCACCGAGGCACCCCTAAAAAATGAGGACTTTTTAAAAAACATAGCTATATCATTTCCATACCTAAGAGTTAACAATGATGCCTCAATATCATTAAACAATGTTCAAATTTCCAACAATCTCATAAATGTCATAAATCTTTTTTTAGCAGTTGCTTTTAAACTATGATCTCAAGTAGAACGCCTGGGTGGCTCAGTCAGTTAAACTAGGAGCTCAGTAAAGTTCACACACTGAATTTGGTCAACAACAACAAAACTCAACAGCATTACGTAACACCACCAAAAACCAAAGAGAAAATGTAATATAAAAGGATCCAGGGATGCCTGGGTGGCTCAGTAGGTTGGGCATCCAACTCTTGGTTTCAGCTCAGGTCATGATCTCAGGGTCATGGGATCAAGCCCCACATGGGGCCCCATGCTCAGCACAGAGTCTGCTTGAGATTCTCTGTCTCTGTCCTCCCCCCACTCACACACACTCTCTCCTCCCTCTCTCTCTCTCAAATAAATACAATCTTAAAAAAAAATAAAAAAAGATCCACTCACAAGGGGTACCTGGGTAGCTTAATCAGTTAAGCGTGGGACTCTTAATTTCAGCTCAGGTCATGATCTCAGAGTTGTGATCTCAGGGTCGTGAGACTAAGTTCAGGGTGGGGCTCTGCACTGGGCATGCAGCCTGCTTAAGATTCTCTTTTTGCTCTCCAATAAAAGAAAAAAGATCCATTCACAGAAGCAACAAACACTAAAAGGTACTTAGGAATAAGTCTAATAGATAACATGTAAAAGCTTTATGGAGGTTATAAAACATTACTTAAGTTTATAAAAGAAAATGTGAATAAGTACAAAAACATAATATTCTAGGGCACCTGCGTGGCTCAGTTGGTTAAGCGTCCAACTCTTGATCTCTGCTCAGGTCATGATTTCAGGGTCCTGGGACCGAGCCCCGTGTCAGGCTCCTTACTCAGCGGGGAATCTGCTTAAGGGTTCTCTCTCCCTATCCCTCTGCCCCTCCCCCTGTTCACACCCTCTCACACATGCACGTTCTCTCTTTCTCTCTCTAAAATCATTTTTAAAATAAAATAAAATAAAAATTCACATTAAACGTAAAGGTCTACACCTGAAACTAATGTAACACTGAATGTCAATTATACTTCAATTTTTAAAAAAGTAAGAGTAGGGACGCCTGGGTGGCTCGGTCAGTTAAGCATCTGCCTTCAGCTCAGGTCATGATCCCAGGGTCCTGGGATCGAGTCCCGCATCGGGCTCCCTGCTCGGCGGGGAGCCTGCTTCTCCCTCTCCCTCTGCCTGCCGCTCCCCCTGCTTGTGCTCTCTCTCTCTCTGACAAATAAATAAATAAAATCTTAAGAAAAGAAAAAATAAGAGTAAAGGTCTAAGAATACAACAAATAAAATAAAGCACAGAGGGGCAAAATCTGTCTTAACAGCTATCAAGACTTACTTTAAAGCAATGTGAATTAGATAATGTGTTGCTATTACCACCAGAGTAAATATAAATTAACAGAATAGAATGAAGAGCTAAGAAGAGACCCATGTTATGTATGGAACTTGGTATACAGAAGTGGTATTACAGATCAGTGGGGAAAGACTGTCCTATAAAAGATGTTGGGGCAACTGATTATTTAAAACATGAATAAAAAAAATTAGACCAAGTTCATCCCATACATGAGATCAATTCTAGGTAAATAAAGATCAAAATGTGAAAAGCAAAACTTTAAAACTTTTAGAAGAATTCAGGAGAGTATTATGAGCCATGAAAGATACCAGAAACAAACTGAAAAGACAAGCTACAGACTGAAGATTTGTGCAATACAAACCGACAAAGAATTAGAATCCATAACATATTAGTAAAACCCTAATAAGTCACTCAGAAAAGACAAATAGGAAAAAGCAAGTCAGAGAACACACATAACAGAAAATGCTCAACCTTATGAGAAGTATGACATAGAATAAAACAATGTTTCATAACCAACAGATTGGCAAAACCAGAAAGTCTATAAAAAGCAAGGATTGATAAGGACATGGAAAAACAGGAAGTTTTATGCACTACCATGGGGGTGTAATTTAGTAGAAGCATTTTGGAGATAAACTTGACAATTTCCAGTAAAACTGAAAATGTGTATATCATATTACTCAACAAATTTACTGGAGCAGGGCTTATCAAACAGCAGTTCATGACCCATTAGATTATAAAACCAAATTAATGACTCTAGACCAGCAATTGTGCATATGTTTAGGAAACATACATACAACATAGAGGAAAAACATCAGAATACAATGCATGTCCTAAGGTTAAGGACTGTTTCTAAAACTTTTTGCTTCAGTTAAATTTATATGTGTATATGGATGGGTACTACACTGGATTTAAAATATATTTCTTACTATAAGTTGCAATAAAAAAGGTTTGAAAGCTACTGCCCAAGAAGTATTCTTGCAAATGGACACACAAAAAAGTCATTTACAGAGATGTTCACAATAGCACTGTGTTAGTTTTTTTTAATTTATTTATTTATTCTTTTTAGTAATCTTTACACTAACGTGGGGCTCGAACTCATGACTGTAAGATCAAGAGTGTCACACTCTTCTGACTGAGCTAACCAGGCACCCAGCAACACTACGTTTAAAGTGAAGAAACTGGAGGGGCGCCTGGCTCCCTAAGTAGGTAGAGCATGTGACTCTTGACCTCCTGGTTATTAGTTCAAGCCCCACATTGGGCCTAGAGCTTACTTTAAAATAAATAAAGTGAAAAACTGGAATCTAAATGTCTATCAGTAGGAAACTGGATAAAGAAAATATATATATTTGTTTAATATGGTATATTCATACAACAGAACTCTATACAGAAGTTAGGATGAGTATCTTACATACTAGTATGGGTAAATCACACAAACATAAGCTAAAGAAAAGAAACAAACAATAAAAGTTATATTCATTTTTAAAATACCTAAAGTGATTCTAACTATTACTTATGAATACATACATATAGTAAAAATATAAAAACATGGACAGAAAGGATACAACCAACTTCGGGGTGCTGGTTGCCTCTATGGAACACAGAAGGGGAATTGAATCGGTAAGGTATAAAAGATACTTGCATTAAATCAGAAATGTTTTATGTCCTTAATTTTTTAAACATAAATATAATAAAACAAAATGTTTTATTTATTCTGAGTGACATTAATTTATTAACAAATCTTAATATTAAATTTTTATATACTAATTCATTGTATTAACATTTAATATTTATTTATTCTGAGTGATAAGTATACAGATTATTTTATGGCTAGCTGTACTTTTTTACTTTTTCTATATTTTAATTTTTTCCACATTTTTAAAAAGAATTCTCCCCTTGATTAAGTTGCCTTAAAAAGAGCTGAGGGAAAACAAAAAAGGGAAATAATTATAGATAATACAAACAGCCTAAAACAACTAGGTGTTCAAAATGTCCATAATTCATATATCAAATCTTCTATCCCCAAAAGGCAGCAGAGACATTTCCTGCCCCAGCCAACATTTCCCTGCTTCTCTTTTCCCCTCTCTTCTCTTCCTACACCCCAGCAATTGGTCAGCTTATTTTGAGAAAACTCCCCCAAAGGACTACACTCTTCCTTAGGAAAACTCAGAAAGGCTTGAGTTCTGAAACCCCCACCTTTACCTTAAGCATTAACAAATGACCAAATTCCAAGACGTTCTCAACAACCATCATTTTACAGTTGGTAAGGAAGGCCTTTCTCCACATATTCTAATTTTTGATTCTCAGAAAAACTCAGGTTGATATTACTACTACCCACACGTTTATAGATGAAGTTGATGCTCAAAGTAGTAATTACCACCCAGAGTTCACAAGTCAATGACAAGTCAGGACTACAACCCTCAGTCCTAAAGTTAATCACCCCTACAGAATGATGACTACATTTCAACCATAACACACACCCAGAAAACAGGAGGGGTTATTCACAACACACAAACTATTCCAATCTAATACCTTTCCTTCATTCTTCCATCCCTGATCTTTCCGCTCTTCTTCCAGACAGGCAGCCAAGAGCAAGAGAGCTGGCACTTTTAACTCTTCCCTGCCATCCATGCTTCTTTTTCCCATCACTCCATCCCCCAAACAGGCAGGAAGGGGAAACAAGTATTAACAAGTAGTCACTGGGTGGTCTCCATGACAGAAGGATCCCAGCACCAAAAAGAAAGTACATTTCCACGGCTCTAGGCTTAAGTCTCCTTCTACCTTCCAAGAGTCAGGGAACAAGAAAACACTACAGCAAAGCCCAGGCTACCCCTCTTTATCAATGCTAGCAGAAGGAATTTAATTAACAGAAAAATGTAAAAGTACCAGTTTTTTAATCGGTCCCGGGCTTCCAACTGGGCTCCCACTTCAAAGCTGATTCCTCGTCTGTTAGGTGGATGCTTTGTCATTTTCAGTCATCAGCGGGGCTGCCTTTATTCTCCTGAAAAAGCCAATTAAATATTTATGAAACTTAGGCAAAGTCGGCCCAGAGTGTAGCATCACTCACTACACATAAAAGACAAACAAGCATTATTCAAAACAAAAAGCTCCAGGAAACTCTGCCAGTGGCTTCTTTCAAGCCTGCTCTCATCCTAACACAGGTGTGCCCTCCACTGGCTCCTCCTTCTCTATTATGCAGTATCCTGTAGCTCCAGGAATTGTGAGGAGACCCCCACTTAACAATGCTGACCAAGGGCTCACTTAAAGGGTCACCCCTCAGAACTCCAAAACAAAATAATTGATCTCCAGGTTAAATACAATCATTTGCTAATGCATTCAACAAGTATCTGCTGAAAGACTAGAAAAAACGGTCAAGACCAAAAGAGACAGAGTTCCTGTCCTCATGAAGCCTCTAGTCCACTGGGGGAAGACAAAAAAAGTAGCCAATAAACAGATGAATAACTACAAGCTGCAACTCCTATGAATTTTAAGTAATACAAAAGAAGTAAACAAAAGCTGAGACACTGATTTCTGGCCCTATTTGCGAGGCTGGACAAGGAAGAACTATTATGTTCTTTGTTCTATTTATATTTTCTGCCTCTTCTTGACTTCATTCTGACAATTTATATTTTCCTAAGTAATTCTTTATCAAATCTTTGGATACTGGGATTGGTGGTCATTTTCTATATGAATAAAATTTATCTTTAGGGATCAGAGGTGGTTCTGATGGAAAATGTAGCCACTCTGAGCTCTTAGGGCACATTCACACAGCAAGCTACCTCAAACTGCATTTTCCCCCACTAAACTTTGGGTCCCAAAAGCTTATACTGCTCAAGTAACACCAGAGCACTGCCAAGGCAACATCTGCCTCATACCAGAAACATATCTTGGCAATGGACTGACTGGAAAAATCACACAAGTGGATCCTCATATCTGATGTGTAATGCCATCACATCTTAGAAAGAATTCGTCTGCAGTACATTACATGAAAAGGCAGGATCCCAAATTACACCCCTTTGAGCTCACATTAAAACTCATGTATGTGTGGGACACCTGGGTGGCTCAGTCAATTAAGTGTCCAACTCTTGGTTTCAGCTCAGGTCATGATCACAGGGTCCTGGGATCAAGCCCCATGTTGGGCTCCCCCTCCCCCTCCCCCCCCCACCTGTGCACACGCTTTCTTTTTTAATAATTTTGTATTGTTATGTTAATCACCATACATTAGTTTTTGATGTAGTGTTCCATGATTCATTGTTTGTGCATAACACCCAGTGCTCCATGCAGAATGTGCCCTCTTTAATACCCATCACCAGGCTAACCCATCCCCCCACCCCCCTCCCCTCTAGAACCCTCAGTTTGTTTTTCAGAGTTCATCATCTCTTATGGTTCGTCTCCCCCTCTGACTTACTCCCCTTCATTCTTCCCCTCCTGCTATCTTCTTCTTTTTTTTTCTTAACATATATTGCATTATTTGTTTCAGAAGTACAGATCCGTGATTCATCAGTCTTGTACAATTCACAGTGCTCACCATAGCACATACCCTCCCCAGTGTCTATCATCCAGCCACCCAATCCCTCCCACCCCACACCACTCCAGCAACCCTCAGTTTGTTTCTGAGATTAAGAATTCCTCATATCAGTGAGGTCATATGATACATGTCTTTCTCTCATTGACTTATTTCACTCAGCATAACACCCTCCAGTTCCATCCACGTCGTTGCAAATGGCAAGATCTCATTCCTTTTGATGGCTGCATAATATTCCATTGTGTATATATACCACATCTTCTTTATCCATTCATCTGTCGATGGACATCTTGGCTCTTTCCACAGTTTGGTTATTGTGGACATTGCTGCTATAAACACTGGGGTGTACGTACCCCTTCGGATCCCTACATTTGTATCTTTGGGGTAAATACCCAGTCACACTCTTTCTCTTTATAAAATAAATTAAATAAATCTTTAAAACTCATGTGTGTTTAGGGGCACCTGGGTGGCTCAGTCGTTTAAGCACCAGACTTGATTTCGGCTGAGGTCATGATCTCAGGGTTGTGAGATTGAGCCCCACATCAGGCTTTGCAATGGGTGTGGAGCCTGCTTAAGATTCTCTCTCTCCCTCGCCCTCTGCCCCCCCCCGCTCGTGCTTTCTTTCTCTCTCCAAATAATAAATTCTTTTAAAAAATAAAAAAAGGGCTGGTAGAAAAAACAGGTTGTAGGTGATTGTTCTTTTCCTTTTATTAATTTTTTTAAGGAATCTCTACATCCAACATGGGACTTGAACTCACAACCCTAAGATCAAGAGTCACATGCTCTACCAACTGAGCCAGCCAGGTGCCCCTGTTCTTTTCCTTTTAAACAGTTTCATAGGGGGACGCCTGGGTGGCTCAGTCGTTAATTGCCTGCCTTGGGCTCAGGTCATGATCCCAGGGTCCTGGGATCAAGCCCCGCATTGGGCTCCCTGCTCCACAGGAAGCCTGCTTCTCCCTCTGCCTCTGCTGCTCCCCCTGCTTGTGTTCCCTCTCGTGTTCTCTGTCAAATAAATAAATAAAATCTTAAATAAACAAACAAACAAACAGTTTCATAGGGACACCTGGGTGGTTCAGTTGGTTAAGTGTCTGCTCTCGGCTCAGGTCATGATCCCGGGGTCCTGGAATCAAGTCCCACGTTGGGCTCCTTGCTCAGTGGGAAGCCTGCTTCTCCCTCTGCCTGCCACACCCCCTGCTTGTGCTCTCTCTCTCTCTCAAATAAATAAAATCTTTTTTAAAAAAAAGTTTCATAAACTTAAAGATTTTCACAATAGAAATTTTCCATAAGAAAAAAAAACATGCAATTTGAATGATGAACCATCCACTAAACAACCAATTCAGAAGGGCTGATACCTGGGAACACACAAAGCAAGTCAAATGAAGGCAGGAATGGTTGACAGTTGTATTAAAGAAGCTGAAACATTCTAATAAACTGAAAAGTTATTATGTTAAGAAGGAGTGTCTCCAGTATAAGGACCCTAGAAAGGGAGAGTCAGAGGTCTGACTGGCTTTACCTAACACTTTCCAGGAAAATGAGATAGCAAATCTGCTGAGTAAATTCAATCAGTCTAAGTTTTCATTTTGGGGGCACCTGGGTGGCTCAGTCATTAAACGTCTCTGCCTTCGGCTCAGGTCATGATCCCAGTGTCATGGGATGGAGCCCCATATCAGGCTCCCTGCTCAGCGGGAAGCCTGTTTCTCCCCTCCAGCTTCCCCCTGCTTGTGTTCCCTCTCTTGCTGTCTCTGTCAAATAAATAAATAAATAATCTTAAGAAAAAAAGTTTTCATTTTGCTTGATTGACAAATACCACCTCAAATTATCTATCTTTTTATCCCTGATTTCATGCATAAGTAATACACAGATTAATTGTTTGGCCTCCCAGATTATATGAAAAAGTAATGCCAGGGCTGCCTGGCTGGCGCAGTAGGTAGAGCATGCCACTCTTGATCTCAGCATTGTAAATTCAAGCCCCACATTGGGTATAGTGGTAAACTTAAAAATTGGGTAAACTTAAAAATTAAAAAATTTAAAAAAAAGAAAAAGAATAAGTGATGCCAAACAAGAAAGGCAGAGTGCCACTGAACACTCACTGAGCTACTACTATTTGTCAGACTTTATGCAGGGGGACAGCTCTCTCTTATAGAGGCTATGTATATAATGTAATGGGATTAAATGCTTGGCCTTGAATCCCCAGATCCACCCCACTAGCTGAATGAATTTGGGTAAATTACTTAACCCCTCTGAATTTGTTTCCTCTCCTTAAAAGGGGTTAGCGGTGATAACAGTACCTATCTCCAGGCAGTGGGTGTGAGGATTAAATGAGATAATCCATTTAAGGGGCACAGGACTGGTACAAAGTAAGGACTATAAAGGAATTATTAGTTGTTAATAATTCTATTATTACAAATGAGGAAATTATGCTTAAAGTAATCTGGCTAAGGTTCAGGTGCTAAATGACAAGCCCCAGAACAAAAGCTCAGGTCCGCTTGATTTCTGAATTAATTCTTTCACCACACAAATTCTCCCCAGGTACCCTAGGAGGCCTTCCATTAAAATACAGGAGTGTGGAAGGAAGGCAGTAAATGAATGAAGATGAGCAAATTATTCCCAGTGCCTCAAAGAAAAAAAAAAAAAAGGAAAAGGAAAAGAAAGAAACAATTCCTCTTGAGGCTGAATTGTCAGGTCTTCCTTACCATGAACTAAAACCTGTTTCATTCTAACTCTGACCCACTTGTTTGAAGTTTCACTCTCTGGTACTGATGAGGAAGCAGAAGCTAAGACAAATCATAAACTGATACCCTGCAACCTCTTCCCTCGCCTCCACTCCTGGGTGGGGTTAAGTGTGACATTCTTCCAGGAAGCTCCTATCTTAATGTTAATGCTTTACTAGAAGGAAAAACATCCATAGCTTGAAAATAAGCAAGGACTCCAGGATCCTGAGAGTCTTCTTTAACATATGAAAGTCATTTTGGCCACCTTCCTTTTTCCTCGCCTCCCTCAACTCCCAAGTATATAATCAGCCACCCCTCACAACCCCAGCTCTTCCTGTCGAAGGGCCCTGTCCCCGTGCTTTAATAAAACCACCATTTTGCACCAAGGACGTCGCAAGAATCTTTCTTGGCCGTTGGCTCCAGACCTCACCCCACCAAACCTCACCTACCTTCCTAAACTACATCAGTACAACAAAGAATAAGATGAAGGATTAATCTGACTTTTGTGTCCCATCCCCAATCTTCCCTCACACCACTGTGGTGGCAGCGTTTGTTTTTAGATTTCACATTAAATCATTCAACAGTTCATTAGTGAGTACTGTCAGTAAGGCATTGTGCTGGAAATTAGGAATAAGAAATCCAATTTATAGTCCCTGCTCCAGTTCACTCACAACACAAACACTGGAAAGAGATGAACAAACTCTAGCAAGGGGAATGACACCCAAGAAATCATCTAAAAGTCTCAATTTAATTTTGTTGTTGTTTTTAAGTAAGCTCTACGCCAAACATGGGGCTTGAACTCACAACCCTGACATCGTAAGTCGCATGCTCTACGGATTTAGGCAGCCAGGCACCATAAAGTCTCAATTTAATTTGACAACATTAACAACTAAAAAAGAGTTCAAGACAGAAGCAGGAATTTAAAAAAAAAAAAAAAAAGCTACCCAAGAAGTACTTTTTTTTTTTTAACTTCTCACACTTAGTTTTAAACACAGATTGTTCTCAAGATGCCAAAGGGCCAAGATTCTATAGCTGTCAACTTATCCATTCTTCAGGCCCTTAGCTATTCTTCCAAAAATCTCCAGCTTCCAAAATTAAGAGTTAAAGGGAATACATTCAATAAGGACATGGAGGAAAACTAAGAGAAAAAAATCTTATGCAATCTCTATTTATATAGGATCCCATTTTAAAGACTTTGACAGGACTTTAAATTACTCCTTTACATTTAAATTTTCCTACAATGGGAACTCACTGCCACAAAGGAGACATAAAGCCTTATTTCCTTAAGTACAGTATTCATAGTCAACGCTCCTGTTATCAGGAATAATGAAACCTTTAAGTGTATGCTGTGTAAGACTGTTTAAAAGGCACTTTCAGAAACTGGGGGAAAACAGCTACCACGCATATGACAAGGAGCTAACTTCCTATATTAACAAAGAGTGCATACAAACCAAGAACAAAGTCAACTTACTTAAAAGTGGGCAAAGTATAAGAACTGGCAGATTACTGGGGAGGGGGGAGATAATACAAAGGTCTAATAGCATATTATATTCTATCTATATAACCTCACCCTAAATTAAAGGAAATACAAATCAAAGTAAAAAATTTTCAGTTCTAAGGCAAAAAAAATTTAAAGGTGGGATAACCAGTGTTTGCAGGGATGAGGAGAAAAAAGCATCCAAATGCACTACTGGTAGAAGCATAAATTGGAAAAGCTTTTCTAGAGGCAACTTGGCACAATCTACAAAAATACACATGGGGCGCCTAGCTGGCTAAGTCGGAAGAGTGACTCTTGATCTCGGGGTCATAAATTCAATCCCCATGTTGGGAGTAGAGATTACTTAAATAAAAAATACACATATCTGCAACCCAGCAGTCCCACCGCCAGTCACTTACCCTACAGATACATCCCCCAAAGTCTGCCAAATTACCTGTAACATGATCAATATAGCTCCGTAATTTCTGCAGCTAATATGTCCAACAAGAGACCTCGTTAAATGAATTATGGTTCACCTATACAACAGAATGTTCTACAGCCATTAAAAGGAGTAATGACAATCAGTAGATGCTGATATAGAGCCATCTGTAAGACATATTGTCAAGTAAAAAGGGCATGGTATAGAGGCATGTGTATGGTATTATCCTTTCAATGTAAACAAACATAGACACATCTATTATAGCATATGCATAAAATTATTTCTTAAAAAGAACTAAGAAACTGTGGTTTTTTTAAAAAAAGATTTTATTTATTTATTAGAGAGAGAGAGAGAGAGAGGGGTGAGGGGCAGAGGAAGAAGCAGACCCCTGGCTAAGCAGGGAGCCCAATGCGGGGGTTTGATCCTGGAACTCCAGGATCATTACCTGAGCCAAAGGCAGACAATTAACTGACTGAGCCATCCTGGCGCCCGAGAACTAAGAAACTGTTTAAGTAGTTCCCTTCATGAGAGGAATGGAGCATGGAAATGTAACTTCATTTTTTATCTTACTATATACCTTAAGAATGTATTGGGTGCCTGGGTGGCTCAGATGGTTGGGCTTCTGCCTTCAGCTCAGGTCATGATCCTGGAGTCCTGGGATTGAGTCCCGCATCAGACTCCCTGCTCCTTGGGAGTCTGCTTCTCCCTCTGCCTTTCTCTCTCTGTCTCTCATGAATAAATAAATAAAAATCTTTAAAAAAAAGAATGTACTTTTTTTTTGTCGGCAGTGATTATCTAGTTAGTAAGATTTTAATTTTGGATTACTTCTTTATTACTTTTTATGTTTTTTAATATTACTTAAATATACAAAAGTCCTTTCATTCTTATACTGTCTTACCAGACCTTCATAACTGCCAAGTGATCTAGTTAGAACTGTATGTGATGTTCCCATGGCACAGAAAGAAAACTGAGGTGCAGAGGAGCTAGCCGCTTCAGAGGTCCTCCAAAGCAGCAGACATCCTGGGATGCTGGGTGCCTCAGTCGGTTAATCATCAGGTCATGATCCCAGGGTCCTGGGACAGAGTCCCAAATCGGGCTCCTTGCTCAGCAGGGAGCCTGCTTTTCCCTCTGCCTGCCGCTCCCCCTGCTTGGGCTCTCTCTCTCTGACAAATAAATAAATTTTAAAAACCTTAAAAAAAAAAAAAGCAGGAGATATCCCTCTTATAACATGTAACAGGATTTTCCCAAAAATACATAAACTACTTCTTAAAGGCCCTTCTTCTCTCCCCTACCAAAGTTGTTAGGGTGCTTATTACATTCATGCCTTTAGATATAAACTTAATTTGAATACAGACAGGAAGATTAAGTAATTGGATGCTTTAATGTTGTGTCAGAATTATCACACCATTATATAACAAGCAGAAATATTTAATTTTTCAGAAAGGACAAAACCTAAGACTGGCCCAGCTGTGGGGAAACTGAACATCTGAACCACTGCCTAGGGCCCTGACCATGGCCATCTTTTTATTACCTCAATCTGCAGATTGAGGAACAAGCTATAAAACTGCTTATACACTTGGACTCAGTAACTTCAATGTGAAGAATACAGCCCAGGATAAAAATAAATCATTTGTAAAAACGAGAAAAAAAATAGCTCTTTAGATAAAATTCTGGGGAAACTAGATATAGTTCACATGTTTAAAAACAAGAGAATATTGGGGCACCTGGGTGGCTCAGTTGGTTAAGCATCTGACTCTTGATTTTGGCTCAGGTCATGATCTCAGGGTTATGAGATCAAGCCTGCTTGGGATAGTCTCTCTCTCTCTCTCTCTCTCTCTCTCTCTCTCTCCCCCCTTCCCCCCTCCCCCTGACACTTCTGCTCTCTCTCAAAAAAACAAAAAACCAACAGAATATTTTTTTAAAGATTTTATTTATTTACTTGAGAGAGAATGAGAGATAGAGAACACGAGAGGGAAGAGGGTCAGAGGGAGAAGCAGACTCCCTGCCGAGCAGGGAGCCCGATGTGGGACTCGATCCTGGGACTCCAGGATCATGACCTGAGCCGAAGGGAGTTGCTTAACCAACTGAGCCACCCAGGCGCCCCCAAGAGAATATTTAAATAAAACCTAATGTAGTAGAATTACACTCTAAGCTCCATTAGGGAAAGGAATGACTGATGCTCAACAGATGCATAATAAATGAACTAAAAAATAAAATGAAAAGGATGTGAACTAACTTTACAAAAGAACAGACAGAAAATATCCTTAGGCAGACTAACAAGACCTACATAAAAAAATTTATAATGATAATCACAATAGCTAACTCTACATATATTAAGTCATGTAATCCTTACAGCAACTACAGAAGTAGCTACCATTATTAATCCTCACAGCAAAAATGAGAAACAGAGGAACAAAGGAAAGTTAGGGACATCCTAAGACACCCGTATGGTAAGAGGCTGTGCCAAGATTTGAACCATAGGCCCTATGGCTCCAGATTCTCAACCACTACCACATATTTATGAGCTACATCTTTGAGTTCTCTTTCTTAATTCATCAAATGAGGATTAATAATGGTCCCAAGGGACACCTGGATGGCTCAGTGGTTAAACGTCTGGCTGCCTTCGGCTCAGGTCATGATCCCAGTGTTCTGAAATCAAGCCCCGCATTGGGCTCCCTGCTCTGCGGGGAGCCTGCTTCTCCCTCTCCCACTCCCCCTGCTTGTGTTCCCTCTCTCACTGTGTATCTCTGTCAAATAAATAAATAAAATCTTTATAAATAAATAAATAAATAAGTAAATAAATAAAAATAATGGCCCCTATGTTAGATGCTATAAGGATTAGGTGAGAAAAGATGTGCAAAGTCCCTATTTGTAGGGACACAAAGTAGGTACTCAAAAAATGGCAGCAGGATTTTCCAAATTCATAATACGTTTACAGTTACTGTTGTACTGTCAAGGACTCTGGGTTTTATTTTGGAAAAGGTGAAAGAGTACTGTAGCCCTGGTAACTGGAGGTCCTGCCCTCAGCAACCCCATTGTGCTCAAGAAGGAACTGAGGGCTCAAAGTAATAAAGAATTAAAGTGATAGATGGGTATGGAACAAGACCTTTAAACGAGTCAGCTGCGACAGAATCAGGGAAAAATAAACCCAGGGACACTCAAGGGAAGAAGGTCAATCACCAGAAACTACAGAACAAGCTTTGTGATAACCTAATAGTGCTTACCACCAGGCTTGCATTCAACCTCCATTTAATGGTGATGGTGCCTCTGAAACTTAATACAACCCCTTTTCAATGGAAGGACACTGCAAGCAAAACACCAGCTTAAATCTTTATGCCTCCTTCATTCAATAAATATTTTTTTTTTAAAGATTTTATTTAGTTGAGCAGGGCTGCGGGGAGGAGCAGAGGGAGAGGGGACGAGCAGACTCCACGCTGAGTGCAGAGCCCGACACAGGGCTCCACCCCACCACCCTGAGATCACAACCTGAGCCAACCAACTGAGCCAGCCAGGTGCCCCTCAATAAGTATTTACTGAATGCCTGTGTGTCAGGTGCTGCAGAGAGATACTGGGAAGACAAGACTACCCCAACCCTGTTCTCTAGCGGGGAATGCAGGCAATAAACAAGATACGCACAAAGAAGATAATCTCTGGCAGGATAAGCACCCTCGGGAAAACCCAACAAAATACTGTGAACCAGTGACACAGGAGGACCACTTTAGATAAGGCGTTACAAAGGACTCTGAGGAGCGGAGGTCTGTCAGAGATCTAAATGACCAGGAGACAACCATGGAAGATCTAGGGGGAAAATTCTAGGCAAAGGGAAAGTCGTATAGGCAAGGTGCCTCAGGCGGGAATGAGGTCTCCTTTCCCTCACAGCCCTGTGCTGAGGAGGTGGAGACTAGCCTGTAGTCCACAGTGTTGTCCCATAAAAGCATAAACAGCATCAGCAGGTCCAGTGACACCTTGATCTCACAGGAGGAAGTTTCCAAGAGGACTCTTTGCCGAAGTTCTGTCTTGGAGGAAGGTCAGAAATGCTTAGGGATGGGGGGAGCACAGGCAGGTTTTAGACTCAGATTCTCACCAATCCTGGCTCCACTAATTGGCAGAGTTAAGATGAGAAAAATCAGTGAGCCTCTCTCTGTTTGCCCATCTATAAAATGGGATTAATAACCCCTACCTCCTGAGGTTGTTGTGAGGAATAAGTGAGCTAATGGATGTCCAATACTTAGCACAGTAAACACTAAATGTTCAGTACTGAAGATAAAATGGTTGTGTAACAGTAGCAGTAGCAGCAAAAAGGACATCAGACACAAAGGATTACAGTCTAGTCAATATTATCATGAAATATTAACAAATAGTATCCAATATAGTAAAGAACATAAAAAGCATGTCTTTAGTCCTAGAGAGATGAAAAATTGGTTCAAGTGGGGGGCAAGGGCCCCTCTACCACTACCCTCGTTTCCTCAAGGACACAGAAGACTGGATCTAAAGCAAAGACCAGTTCCATTCCTCAGGCCCTCCTTCCCCAGGTGACACTGTAAGAGCTGAATTAACCTCTTTTATTTGAGGGGGTTAGGAAGTAAGCAAAGGAGAGGGGGTGAGAAATTAGGAAAGGAGAAAGGAAAGAAAGAAATAGGCCAAAAATTCCCTTACCCTCTTTACGGATACTTGAAATGCTTTCTCTAAGAGCCAAGCTTTTCCTTCTACAATTAAAATTCAGACAGAGAGCAAACACAGGTTGAGTTTACTTATTCCAAATTACTGAGAATGAGTTGGTCAAATCAGTGATCTTCCCAGAAGCAGTGGAAAGGGCCTATTGTCCAGGCTGGGCTCCAAAATATATTTGCTCAATGACCTTTGGCACCTTACTCAACTTCACTGAGCTAATCCTCCTATCCTCACAAGGATAGGATGATTTCTTTTCTCCTCATCAGAGTTTAAGGCCCAAAACTGGCCAATGTGCCAAGCTAGAAACATGGACATCACCCTTGCCTCCCACTCACACTCACCACTTTGTAACACCTACTTCTAGGTCTCTCCTACTTCAGGCCCCCATCAGATCTAATCCAATTACTGCAACAGCTTTCACTGGAGCTCAAAGCCCCTAGCCACACCCTCCCAGATCCAAATCAATACTGTCTCATAAACTCACATCTTCTGCCTGTTTTACTACAGATAATATTCTAAGTGCTTTATATAACCAGCATCTCATTTAGTGTCTACCTTATAGATCTGTAGTGATGATGATGATAATTCTCATTTTATTTTTTTTTTTAAGATTTTATTTATTTGTCAGAGAAGAGAGCACACAAGCAGGAGTAGAGGCAGGCAGAAGGAGAAGTAGGTTCCCCCACTCTAAAATAAATTTTTAGGGGCGCCTGGGTGGCTCAGTTGCAAAGCATCTGCCTTCAGCTCAGGTCATGATCACAGGGTCCTAGGATGGAGCCCCGCTCAGTGGGGGGCCTGCTTCTCCCTCTCCCTTTGCCTACTGTTTCCCCTGCTTGTGCTCTCTCTCTGTCATATAAATAAATAAAATCTTTAAAAAAAATTAATCTATCAGTTCAGGTTATATGTCAATTATATCTCAATTAAAAAAAAAAACACACAGCTCAGTAGTTCCCCTATGGAACCAAGTTCAAGCTACTCAGTGTGGCATTAAGGCTGAGTGAGTTGGCCATTGTGACCAAAACAACCTCAGAGTCTCTAAAGGTGGGTGCTTTAAAATAGGGCAGTAGGCAAGCTTAGCAGAGGGGCAGTGGCACACAGTGGTTATGTGCCAGAACTCTGTAGTGAGACAGGCTGGGTTTGGATCCCAGCTCCAATATTTTCCAGATAACCCTGTGCAAGTCATTTTCTCTGTGAGCCTCAAGCTCCTCACCTGTAAAACAGGAATAGTACCAGTACCAACTTCACACCTTCATACAGGCGTTGTGAAGAGAGAAATTACTTAGGCTCCCGGAGTATTACTGATCTTGCAGCCCCACACACAGCCAGACTCCTTGTAGTTCCAACCTCCACGACCTTTGCTCAAACAAGCTGCTTCCTCTGCCCAGTCCTTCCACACCTACCCAAAGAGCTTGCTGGGCCAGCAGCCCACTACTATATTCTCCCAAGGCAGTCTGGGCCACAGCACTCAACACTCGACACTGAAACTGCCTGTCTCTGAGAGATCTCTCACAAGGCCCTGAACTCCCTCATAGGCAGCCCCAGCATTCAACAAGCAGTGCCCTTACATGGTGGTCAGGTGCTTGTTAAATGTCAACTTCCTCACTGGCAGAATAAAAACAGGAAAAAAGACAAGTATCACTCCCCTAGAAGGAAGTAGGGATTCAAGAAGACATCACGTAGAGGCTCTTTGAAAGTGCTACCCACGGGTAAATGAAGGAACTCTTATTACTCCTTAGGGGCAGGGGAGGAAGGCAAGGCACAGGGAATGAGGCACCTGAAGACAGACCACAACTTTGCTCCTGGGGCCTAAGAAAAGCTGTATTCGTTTTTCAGTCAGGGGGAGGCTCCAGTCCGTAAATGTTGGTATCTGTGGAGTGGGTTTGTATGACTTACTTTCAGAGGAGGGAGTTTTGTTTTTGTTTTTATTTTTTAAAGATTTATTAAAGAGAGAGAGAAGAGAGTGCGTGCATGCGGGCACTCTCAAGTAGGGGGAGGGTCAGAGGCAGACGAATCTCAAGCAGACTCCCCAAAGAGTACGGAGCACCACTCGGGGCTCCATCTCACGAACCAGAGATCACGACCTGAGCCAAGTCCGATGCTTAACGGACTGAGCCACCCAGGTGCCCCAAGGGAGCCTTTTTTTAAACATACCTAAACTGTTCTTACAGGACTCCTTAATTGAGGTATCACTATATTACAAAAGAAAACAATTTGAATATGCAGTCATTACTCCAAGGGGCCTCCAAAGACACTTCCCTGAATTACAACAGTTTCACTGCTTATGGGGTTTTAAAGACAAATAAAGTATTTAATAGTTAACTAATTCATTACCTTATTCTTTAAATATTAACTTTTATTCCTGGCCTTTATTATTAATACCAGGAAATGGCTTACATTTACTTCACCACAGGCTAAATCCTTAACAAATACCTTATTCCCAACAACGCAGAGAAGTTGGCAGTATTATCCCATTTTACTGAAGGAAAGGAGGCTTAGTGCAAATAATCTGCCCATGGTCACCTGACTAGGTGGAAGAGCTGGGGTTTGAGAAGCAGGACCTCCTCTAAGACTCACTATACTTACAGTACTTTTAAAAATAGGACCTTTAGAAATATAAATAAATGAGGCCTTTGGGATATCTGCACACTAATATTAAGGGATTACTGTTTCAGTCGTTCTGTGTAAAAATGAAAAAAAAAATTTAAGTGTCTTTTCCTTCTCCACTGACAGAGTTACGGATAAAACACAAACTAACAAACAACATAAAAGGACTTTAAAAACAATTTGTGAGCTGGGCACCTGGGTGGCTCAGTTGGTTAAGCGACTGCCTTCGGCTCAGGTGAATCGGGTCCTGCATCGGGCTCCCTGCTCAGCGGGGAGTCTGCTTCTCCCTCTGACCCTACCCCCCCTCATGTGCTCTCTCTCTCATTCTAAAAAAAAAAATAAAAAATAAAATAAAAACAATTTGTGAGGAATAAAACAGAATAGTAACATACACTCAACTCTTCACCGTTTACCAAGTTTTGATAAACTTATACATTAGGTTTTCTCACTCCCATTTTAAAGATTAAGAAATGGGGCGCCTGGGTGGCTCAGTCATTAAGCGTCTGCCTTTGGCTCATGTCATGATCCCAGGGTCCTGGGATCGAGCCCTGCATCGGGCTCCCTGCTCCTCAGGAAGCCTGCTTCTCCGTCTGCCTCTGCCTGCCGCTCCCCCTGCTTCTGCTCTCTTTCTCTCTGTCAAATAAATAAATAAAATCTCAAAAAAATAAAAAAGATGGTTTGATCTGATGAGAGTTCATCCCATGTCAGGAACATAATCCTAGGATTTTATTTTTTTATTATTTAATTTTATTTTTTTATTAGAGAGAAACAGCATGACAGGGGAGAGGGTCAGAGGGAGAAGCAGGCTCCCCGATGAGCTGGTAGCCCGATGTGGGACTTGATCCCAGAACTCTGGGATCATGGCCTGAGCCGAAGGCAGTTGCTTAACCAGCTGAGCCACCCAGATGCCCCAATTTATTTTAATTTTTTTTAAGATTTTATTTATTTATTTGACAGACATAGCGAGAGAGGGAACACAAGGAGGGGGTGTGGGAGAGGAAGAAGCAGGGAGCCTGATGTGGGTCTCAATCCCAGGACCCCGGGATCATGACCTTGGTATCTTCTCCTTTTCTTTGCACTTTCCTTAATTCTCTCCCTCTTTTAACCACTTAGCTCAAGTTCAGCTCTTTGCTGAAATCATTTTGGCTGCCCCAACCCCTATTAATATCTTTTTTCTCTAAATTCCTTAAATTCCTATTGTTTTTTACTACTGTGCTCTGTTATATGTTTATGTCTATCTCTCCAATAGGTTAAGTCTCTTGAATACTCAGAGCATGTATTTTCTGGCTTTTTATTTCTCGTAATATTTAACATGTGCTTTTCTTTCACCTTATAGTATTTATTATTCCATAGAGCTTGGCACTAGGGATAGCGAGATGAACAAGACAAGCTTAGTCCCTGCCTTCAGGGAGCTTACATTCTAGTAAAGGGGACAGTTAACATATAAACAAACATATAAATGAAATAGTTACAAACTGGGATAAATGCTATGAAGGAAGCAAACAAGAAGCTGAGAGAAATATGACATTGAGCCCCTCTAATAGACCAGTGTCCGGGAAAGCAAGATGTTGGGAGGCTGATTAATAATTCCATTATGAGAAACATTTTAGGGCACCTGGGCGGTTCAGTTGGTTAAACGACTGCCTTCGGCTCAGGTCATGATCCTGGAGTCCCGGGATCGAGTCCCGCATCGGGCTCCCTGCTCAGCAGGGAGTCTGCTTCTCCCTCTGACCCTCTTCCCTCTCGTGCTCTCTCTCATTCTCTCTCTCTCAAATAAATAAAATCTTTAAAAAAAAAAAGAAACATTTTAGTTCAGTGAGGTCCCTACCTCAGTGTTGTCACCAATAACCTTGTTTTTTGCTACTTTGTTGTTTGCAGCTTACTCTGACAACCTTACTTAGGAAAGGTTCTCTCTTTTTTTATTAAACTTTTAATTTTTAAGTAATTGTAGATTCACACGTGGTTGTGAGAAATAGTACAGAGAGATCTCATGTACCTTTTACCCATTGTCCCTCATGGTAATATCTTGAAAAAGTATAGTACAATAGCACAACCACGGTACTGACATTGACACAGTCTGCCAATCTTATTCTCATTTCCCCAGTTTTACCTCTACTCACTCATCACACGTAGGTTTGTGTAACTACCACCACCATCAAATTAGTTTTATCACCACAGTGATGCTTCATGTTGTTCTTTTAAAACCACTAATTTGGGGGCACCTGGGTGGCTCAGTGAGTTAAGTGTCTGCCTTTGGCTCGGGTCATGATCCCAGGGTCCTGGGATTGAGCCCCACATCAGGCTCCCTGCTCAGCGAGAAGCCTGATTCTCCCTCTCCCACACCCCCTGCTTGTGTTCCCTCTCTCGCTGTCTCTGTCAAATAAATAAATAAAATCTTTTTAAAAAAATTAAAATAAATTGGGGCACCTGGGTGGCTCAGCTGGTTAAGCGACTACCTTCGGCTCAGGCCATGATCCCAGAGTTCTGGGATCAAGTCCCACATCGGGCTACCAGCTCATCGGGGAGCCTGCTTCTCCCTCTGACCCTCTCCCCTGTCATGCTGTTTCTCTCTAATAAAAAAATAAAACTAAAATAAATAATAAAAAAATAAAATCCTAGGATTATGTTCCTGACATGGGATAAGCTCTCATCAGATCAAACCATCTTTTTTTATTTTTTTTTTTTAATGTAAGCTCTAGGGGCACCTGGGTGGCTCAGATTGTTAAGAATCTGCCTCTGGTTCAGGTCATGATCTCCAGGTCCTGGGACTGAGCAACATGTCCGGCTCCCAGCTCAGTGGGGAGTCTGCTTCTCCCTCTCCCTCTGCCTCTCCCCCTGCTTGTGCTTTGTCTCTTTCCCTCTCTCTCAAATGAATAAATAAATCTTAAATAAATAAATGTAAGCTCTAGGGGCGCCTGGGTGGCTCAGTCGGTTAGGTGTCTGCCTTTGGCCCAGGTCATGACCCCAGGGTCCTGGGATTGAGCCCTGCATCAGGCTCCTTGCTCAGCAGGAGCCTGCTTCTCCCTCTCCCTCTGCTGCCTACTTCTCCCCCGGCTTGTTGTGTCAAATAAATAAATAGAACCTTTAAAAATAAATAAAATAAATGTAAGCTCTATGCCCAATGTGGGGGTTGAACTCACAACCCTGAGATCGAGAGTCGCATGTTCTACAGACTGAACCAGCCAGGCGCACCCGAACCAGCCAGGCGCACCCAAACCATCATTTTAAATCCTTCCCCAGACTCCTCCTCTCCCTCCTTCAACGAAGACCATGGATCCAGACACCACCTGCCTTTCATACAAAATGCCCTACTTATGCCTGGTGACTCACACCAGGCTCCTAAAATTTTATGGGATTTCTGCAAGTTCATTACTTCCATTATTTGGTCAAAGAAAGCAAAGAAAAGCTGGATACCCACCCAGTCCAAGATCTAGCAAAGTTGTCACAGCATTACAAATCAGGGTTTCAATTTTCAATAGGTTACCCTAAGTTAAGGTTAGCCAGTCAACAACCTTTAAGGCGCAATTGCTGAGAGAGAGAAGACAGGAACATCCTTCCTTTTTCTGAGCTTACAATCTAACCAAGGAGGCTCTAAGTAAGAACAGATTTTGGCTTAAGGAATGTTTATCATGAAAAATGTAAACTTCCCCCCAGTAGCTGCTAGAGAGATGAGGAAGGGAGGTTAGGGAGTTATATACAACCTTGAGCCCTGATTTCTAGGCAGTGTCAGCAACTGCCTTTGAGAATAATCAGGTGTTCTCAAAGAACTGTTTCACTCACTGATGAAGTTATTTGAAATCTAGATTTCTTATCATTGTCCTTAGCAATTTCTTGTCTGGGGCTTTACGAGTATATTGTTAGGGAAAAAAGCACTTCGAAGTCATTTTTAAATAGTGCTTGCACTCAGGATACACTTTCAAATTTCAGATAGGGAGTTTGAGCACCTTTAAAATCCTGGGAGAGGGCGCCTGGGTGGCTCAGATGGTTAAGCGTCTGCCTTCGGCTCAGGTCATGATCCCGGAGTCCTGGGATCTAGTCGCGCATCAGGCTCCCTGCTCCTTGGGAGCCTGCTTCTCCCTCTGCCCCTTTCTCTCTCTCTCTCTCTCCCTCCCTCTCTCTGTCTCTCATGAATAAATAAATAAAATCTTAAAAAATAAAATAAAATAAAATAAAATAAAATCCTGGGAGAAGTACCAGGTGGCTGAACCCCCATAGATACGGAAGACCTTTGGGAGAAGAGGACGAAAAGCATTACATCTCACTTTACCCAAACTCCAGCCAAAAGGAAACTGCCTGCTTCACTTTTAAATTTCATTCTGCCTACCCTGCTAATTCAAAGCCAAAAAGAAAACTGGAGTGGGAGGGCGCCTGGGTGGCTCAGTCAGTTAAGCATCTGCTTTTGGCTCAGGTCATGATCCCAGGATCCTGGGATGGGCTCCCTGCTGAGCAGGGAGCCTGCTTCTCCCTCTCCCTCTCCCTCTGTACCTCCCCCTGCTTGTGCTCTCTCTAGAGTTCTCTCTCTCTCATAAATAAAATCTGTAAGAAAGCAAGCAAGCAAGCAAGCAAGCAAGCTGGGGTGGGGAGGAGAAAACACTTTTTAAATATAAGATGAGAAAACTTAGCAACATAGTTGTATATAAACTACAAGACTCCCTGTTAGTGATTCAGGAAGTACCTAACACTGAAGGAACACTGAGTAACAGTGAGAAGTTCAGGCAATTTTGAATGAAATTAAGCATGGAACTGGCAGAGGACATGGAGGCAGAAGTATGCTGAAGTTGGGTGTGAGGACAAGCTGCCTGACTAGGCTAGAAAAGAGGCAGTGACAGGAGTGACTTGAACGAGGGAATGATTGGCAGCCTGCCCAACAGAGCACGTGAAGGAAATCAGATCTGCTAAAAACAAGCTCCCCACAGACACTAGGTTTCTAAGCAAGGTACTGGCAAAGACTCACAGCAGGGTAGACCTTGGAGATAATCAGCCCCTCATTTTACAATTGGGGAGAATGCGGCCCAGTAGCATTCAGTGACTTGCCTGAGGTCTCACAGTGAGTGGAAGAGCTGGGACTAGGGCCAAATCCAGATCAAATCCGTTACTGAAGAGGATCTGATATTCATGTGAGGGATGAGGGGGGAGGGGGAAGCACAGGACACAAAACAGTCTAGTCATTCAGGTTTGTCCTGATTAGGGCCCAGAACAGGATTATGCTGGAAAAAAGGCCACGACAGGTGACAGCCAGGGAAATAGGTGCAGATGACTTAAGACATTAAGAAGGAAAAACCCACTAAGACTTATTTGGTACAAAAAGAGAGAGAGAGCATTATAAGCACTGATTGCTATCAAAGAATATCATCTTCCCACCAGCATTCACCTTTGTGAAGCTCTGGTACAGAGATAAGCCAGCAGCTTCTATTCAAGGTCCAGGCACCTGCCTTTCCCAGGCCCATTTCCAGAACCTAGAAAACCAAGGACTCCTTGTCAATTCCAACACATATGACCTACCCATGGTAGGATGACAAGTGAAGACCTAGAGAGATAAGATGGCTAACTACTATATCGGCCCTGAAGTATTCACTAGAAGACTCTACATCAAGGGGCACCTGAGTAGTTCAGTCAGTTGAGCGTCCAACCCTTGGATTTTGGCTCAGGTCATGATGTCGGGGTCGTGGGATGAAGCCTCACTTCTGACTCCCCACTCAGCGGGGAGTCTGCTTGTCTCCCTCTCCGTCCCGCCACCTGTGTGCCCTCATTCCTGTGCCCCCCCTAAAATAAATAAATAAATTTTCCAAAAAAAAAAAAGAGGAGCTCCTGGATGGCTCAGTCAGTTAAGCATCTGCCTTAGGCTCAGGTCATGATTCCAGAGTCCTGGGATCAAGCCCTGGATCCTGGGTCAGGCTCCCTGCTCAGCAGGGAGTCTGCTTCTCTCCCCCCTGCTCTTGCGCATGCACACACTCTCTATCTCCCTCTCAAAAAAATAATCCTAAAAATTTTATTTTTAAATTTAAAAAAAAAATTTTTAATTAAAAAAGAAAAAGAAAAAGACTCTATGTCAAGAATTGTGTTCAGGGGGGTGCCTGGGTGGCTCAGTCGTTAAATGTCTGCCTTCGGCTCAGGTCATGATCCCAGCATCCTGGGATCAAGCCCTGGGTCCTGGGTCAGGCTCCCTGCTCAGCAGGCAGTCTGCTTCTCTCTCCCTCTGCTCTTATGCATGCACACACTCTCTATTTCCCTCTCAAAAAAATAATCCTAAAAATTTTTTTAATTTTAAATTAAAAAAAATTTTTTTAAATTAAAAAAGAAGAAGAAGAAAAAGACTTTATGTCAAGAATTGTTCAGGGGGGCACCTGGGTGGCTCAGTCGTTAAACGTCTGCCTTCGGCTCAGGTCATGATCCCAGGGTCCTGGGATCGAGCCCCGCATCGGGCTCCCTGCTCGGCAGGAAGCCTGCTTCTCCCTCTCCCACTCCCCCTGCTTGTGTTCCCTCTCTTGCTGTCTCTCTCTCAAAAATAAAACCTTCAAAAAAAAAAAAAAAGAATTATGTTCAGGGACACCTGAGTGGCTCAGTCGTTAAGTGTCTGCCTTTGGCTCAGGTCACGATCTCGGGGTCCTGGGATCAAGCCCCGTATTGGGCTCCCTGCTCAGCGGGAAGTCTGCTTCTCCCTCTCCCTCTGCCGCTCCCCCTACTTGTGCTCTCTCTTTCTCCCTCTGTCAACTAAATAAATAAATTCTTAAAAAAAAAAAAAAAAGAAATTTTAGCCATGGTTTTAAAAGCTAAATGCTAGACTAACTGTAATTATGTATAACTAATAGTCCTCAGCAGGGGACTATGGCCTTGTACAAACTTTAGGGGATATGTCTGGATAAAGAGAAAGTGGAAAATAATACCTCAGCATAAGGCTAACCACCACCTTCCTATTTCCACAGAGATATCCTTGGCTTTGTGTATAGAACTTTGCTGCTCAAAGTGTAGTTCAGTAATGTTGGTATCACCTGGCAATTAGAAATGCAGATACTGAGGTAGCAGCCTGAAACTACTAGATCAGAATTCGCATGTTAGCAAGACCCTCCCCCCAGAGAGGATTTATATGCACATTCAAGTTTGAGAAGCACAACACAGAATATTTTAAGGGTGCACTCTCTATAGCAATACCAAACAGGCATATAAAGAGACGAAATACCTGCTCACTTTCTGTATATCATATTTTATTAAGTACTGATCAGACAGACCTTCAGTGTTTTTTAATCAATTTGGTATTTACTAACGACCACATGATCTAAATGTGGGATCAATTTCACTTCCTGAAATAACACACCTTAGCTCTGGAGCTTTCAAGCACATGAAATATAAAACAGTTTAGCTGTTCTGAAAATATAATAATGGTTAATTTTATACAAGTTCCAACACTGAGTTCAGAGCACTTCTCCACAAGCCCCATTAATTCCTACAGGTTCCTGGGAGTATCATTAAATCCCCCAGCATCCCTAAGAAGCAGGTGCTTGGCAAACATCCAATCTCCAAATGAGATTCAGAAGGATGTGGTCCTGAAAATGCAGTATTTTCCTGCCTCATTCTGCCAGTGTAGCTTCTCAGGCCCAAACTCTCTCCCCCCACTGAGGCCTCATACAGCTGTACACTCAAGTACTTCCCAAAAGGGAGAAAGGTCAGAGGTATCATTATCCCATAAGCACTTGGGATTCCAGCTGTGGAGAAATTAATCCGGTTAGGGGTTCAGGCAGAGAAGCCCTGAGCAAGATCTGGAAAGGCAGAAAGAAATACAAAAGAAAGAACCTACTGAGAGGTTTTTATAGATGTCCCAGATATTTGGTCCCAGATATTAGGAGAGGTCCCAGATATTTGGAGATTTTAAGGTGGGGATTGGGAGCAAGGCTTGGCAGACATGTGAGAAAATGATGGGGAGAGATGAGTATCCATCACCCACGTGCACCTCAGGGACAAGAAAAGAGAAGAGATTCCTCCAAATGACCTCTTTTCCTGATAAAAGGAAGGAAAAAAGCCAATGTAGGGAGGAAGCTTATGAGTTGGAAGCAAGACTGGAAGAATCCCTTTAGAATTTTTTCCCAATATATGGGGGGAAAGCAAAAGAGAAAACAGTACACATTTAACCAGAATCTTACAGGAAGCAAACCACCCAGAGAATTAAGAGTCCCGTGAATAATCAAAGAAATGCCAGGGGATTCCTTTCCAGTTTAAATTCAGTGCTGGAGGGTCAGACAGTCCTGGACTTAAGGCCACCTCCAGCTCAAGGAGTAAGTAGAAAAGGGAAAATCTCTACAAACACCAGTAAGCAGAGCAGTGTCCAAAGGGAGTTAGAAACCAGAAAAATGCAGAAAATGGGATAGGGCAAGCTAAGATAGATGAGTTTCTGTTAGTAGAAAGCAGAAAGATAAAAGATAAAGGAGACATACAAAAGACAACATGCAGGCACCCTTTTGGAGGGGGATCTTTTCCTTGGGGGAGGGGAATTCAGGAGATGTGACTATAGGAAGTGTGCTCAGAAAAAAGGTCGCAGAGGCAGAGAAGTGCTGTGCAGAAGAAAGATATGCATTCACCAGAGGAAGGAAGAGGAAATGGGTGCCCTGACCAAGCAGTGAGAGCACCTAAAAGGGAAATGGGGTTCCAAAGAGGAAAGGAAACTGAGGAATGAAAATGTCTTGGATAGAAAAAAAGCTAAAAAGGAAAGGAGGCATGCTCAAGAACCAAGGATCATGGCCCCAGAATGAGAGGACTTAGAAAAAAATTTGTGTCCTCCGCATTTAAAAAGTATCAGGAAGGTGGCTGCACCCTGAGAACTGTACAACCAAAAGGGGTGGATTCTGTACATTTTGGAAACACAGGAAATAAATACACTCTCAGATATGAAAATGAGTTCCCCCCCCCCGGAAATAAAGTAGTTCAATTTGAGGAACTCATGAAAATGAGTGCAACCCCAAGAATACAGTGACTAGAAGAAGCAGTGAATTCCTTTATTTGTGCACCCGCAAATATCTACCTATAAACTTCAGGATTTGGATCGCATTTTCAGTAGACTCTGGAAATGAGCACCCCCAGATTTCAAGGGCTGGGGAAACGAAGTAGCCCCTAAATTTAAGAAATTTTGGAAAGCATGTTGCAAGATCTGGGGCCTGGAGAAGGGGATTCTTTCTTGGATTTGTGGGAATAGAAGCACCCCCAAAACTTTGGTTACTGGACCCCAGATTTGACTCAATAATGGGGCAAACCCCAAAATTTGAAAGCAGTGCGTATTCAGATTAGAGGCTCGGAAAAGGGAGTGTCCTCCCAATCTGGGGGGTGCCTGAGAAATGGGTCACATCCTCCGTTTGAGGGACTTTGGAAATTAAGATAAAACCCCAAGCTGGAGTTTAAGAAAGGGGATGCACCACATTCTCTAAACTATAGAGAAAGGGGACACTCCCATAGTCAGGGGCTTGAGAAAGGGGTGTGCTCCCCAGAATAGGATAAAAGAGTCAATAAAAGAAAACGCGTTCCCAAAGCACAAGGTAAGAGCAGCGGCTGGTGGTGGAGCTCCCGGGGACCACACAGCTCAGCCTCTAGCCCTAGCGCTTACCCCCCACCCCCAACACGGCCCGCTCCGCGCCCCGAGCCCGCACCCCGCGGCCCAGCCCCCTCGAGCGGCGCTGATTGGCCGCGGCCGCCGTCATTCCCTCGGGCAGCCCTGAGGATTGGGCGCCGCTCGCACGCCCGCCACGCTCTCAGCAGCGGTCCCCGGGCCTCCCTCCGGGCTGGGCGAGCGGGGCCGGGCGGGGAGGGAGGCCGGGCAGGGGACCAGAGCAGCGGTGGCGACCGTCACCGCTCCCGCTAGCACAGCACGCACAGCGCGCGGGCCCGGCCCAACCCGGCCCCAGCCAGCCGGCTTCTCCTCGCCGCGCCTCGCCGCGAGCTCACCTCACAGCCCCGCTCCGGCTGCGCCGCTCCAGGACCAACCGACAGAAGGACTCTGCGTGCTGCGCACCACGTGACCCTCGGGACGCGCCCAGCGTATCCCCCGCCCCCCACACACACGCACCATCGCCACCACCGAGTGACGCAGCGCCCCAGCTGCCCCGCCCTCGGCCCCGCCCCGCCTGATCCCCGTGGAGACTGCTCCCGCGGGCCACGCCTACTGCCCTGACGCGCGGGAACAAGGCCGGCGCCCTGATCCAGAGCACGAAGTCCCCATTCACCCATAACCACTGAGGTAACACGAAGCTTGGGACTGGACACTACCCATCACCTGTTAATTTCGTCTCCTAAGTGCATCTCGAAGCCTCCCACTTTTCTCCATCCCACTGCCGACTGTCCAGTCCCGGCCACCTCTCTCTTAGATGATGGTGGTGGTGCCCTCCATCCCATTACCCTTTCCCCTTCCAATCCATTCTTCACACACAGACAATGGAGCTTTTCAAAACTGAGGTATAATCATAGCCACACCCTGCTCAAAACCCATTGCCTACTGTTCTTCGGGTTGAAATCTTAATCTCCCCTGTAGCCTATCAACCAGACTCTTCAGAGTCTGAACCTAACCTGCCTCTCTCACGTTCTCACACATCGTGCTTTCCCACGTTCTCCACCTCTTTCAAGTAAGTGCTCAAGCCAGGTTCCTTGCCGCCTCAGGGTCTTTGCACTAATACCTCCTCCACTTTGCCTCATTAACTCCTAGCTAGGAAAGGATTCCAATGGCTGGTGTGCAGAGGAGCTGTATTTTGCCTCTGGGGACCTAGGTGGGAGTTGCAGCCACAACCAAAGGGTATGAAATGTTTTCCCAACGGGACTTGGGAAGTCCCAAGGAGAAAGGCTGAACATTTGTTATTTATGAGGGCCATGAGGACTTTAATTTACATTGGAAAGACAAAGCAGCCAGACTGCACTTCTTAAAATGTAAATCCAGTCATGTCACTGCCCTGCTTAAAACGGCCAGTCTGTTCACCTGCATCCTTCACCCTTGCTCATCCTCTGGCCACACTGACTTTCTGTCAGTTTCTATGGTTCTTTCTAAATTCTTTCCAGCTGCTGAATCATGGAATAAGCTGTTGCTTTTTGCAAAGCTGACTCTTCATCCTGCAGGTCTGTTTGTCATCTCCTTAGTGAGATGCTCTTTAGCTACATTATCTAAAAGTGCTTCATTTGATCAAATGCCTGCCCTTTGACAATTACTCTCTACCTTATTACTGTTCATTTTCAACAGAGCACTAACACAGTTTTAATTATTTCATTTGTTTGTTCTCTTGATTATATTTGTCTATTTCCTAAATTAGAGTTAGGAACTATCTTATATCAACTGAATTGTCAAACCTGACAAATAATAGATGTTCAATGTATTATCTGTTGAAGGAATGAAAGGAAAGAAAATGATATCAAAAAACTAGTAGATTCTTCTTTATGGCCCAAGTCCATAGGAGAGGTGTTCTTCAAATCAGGCTTGAAGAGGGCATTACCTCCGGGCAGAGGAAGAGGTTCTGGGAAACCAGGGACAAAATCTTCAGCTGTGTTCACTTCAGCAGCACATATACAAAAATTATAACGATACAGAGATTAGTGTGGCCCCTGTCCGAGGATAACACGCAAATTAGTGAAATACTCCATTTGTGTTAAAAAAAAAAAAAAAAAACCCTCAGGAATTTGAAGACCAGAACCACCTGCAAAAACTCAGCTCAGTGCTCCAATACAATAAGAAAGGACCTTCCCAGGATCCTCTCCGTTTATGTCTATTAACATGAAATTGTTCAAATGTTAATGGCTGGGGCACCTGGGTGGCTCAGTTGGTTGGTTAAGCATCTGCCTTCAGCTCACATCATGATCTCGGGGTCCTGGGAACCAGCCCCATGTCAGGCTCAGCAGGGAATCTGCTTCTCCCTCTCACTCTCCCTCTATGCTCTCTCTCAAATAAGTAAATGGAATCTTAAAAAAAAAGAAAAGAAAAGAAATGTTAGTGGCTGTTGTAGCATAAGAGGATTTGTTGTCCCACAACCATAATAATGCCAAGAATCCCAGACTCAATAGCCCCACATAAATACAACCTGTTTCTTCACTTATTCAGCCTGCATGCATTGAAACAAGGGCTTGAGCTGGGCACCAAAGACACAGTAGAATGAGATGTAGGCCCTGCTCTCAAGGATCTCACAGCCTGGTAAAGAAATTATTGAAATTTGTAAGTTAAAGTTCTTTTTGTCTGTTGCAAGTTCAGGCACTGACACTGTTGCCAATACAAGCAAAAGAGAAATATATAGGGGCACCTGGGTGGCTCAGTCCTTAAGTGACTGCCTTCGGCTCAGGTCATGATCCCAGGGTCCTGGGATCGAGCCCCACATCGGGCTCCCTGCTCGGCAGGAAGCCTGCTTCTCCCTCTCCCACTCCCCCTGCTTGTGTTCCCTGTCTTGCTGTGTCTCTCTCTGTCAAATAAATAAATAAAATGTTTTAAAAAAAGAGAGAGAAATATATTACAAGGATATTAGGGGCCTAGAGTGTGGACTACAGGGCAAGCGTGGAAAACAAGCAGACAGAAAAGCAGCTTCACCAAGAAGCAACTGCTGCTGCCAACAGCACCACACACCACGGCTGGGATTCAGTCCTAACATCCTTTTGTCTTTGAGTCACTCACTTAAGAGGCAAAAATCTTGGCCCAGAGGCACTGTTGATTGGTCAATCTCAGATCACATGGATTAGTCCAGGCTGCCAGGGAAAGAAGAGAGGAGCAATATGCCCATAAGGATATTCCCCCCGAGCTGGGAAAAGAGGGGAGAGCTGATGCTGGCCAGGCAAAAATAACTTGATACACATATGAAAAAAGTACCTTGGGAGTTAAGCTCTTTCTGATTCCTGCAGAAACCTGGCTTGCCAGCTTCTTCTAAACTGGACCTTCACTAGCTGCTAGTCACAGAACTCCAGTTTGCAAAATTCTGATCTAAAGCCCCAGTCTTACCCCTGCCTCCTTAGCAGCATCCCTCTTTGGGCCTTAAGATTCTCCCCAGCATCTCACTAGTAGTTGGTCTCAACCTCCCAATTATGTCTTAGATAGAGCCTTTCTTTGTACAAGATAGGCATTCAACTAATAGTTGCAATTAGTGAATGAGTGAAATAATGTAAAGCAGCCTCAATTCCATGAAATAGAATCTCTCCTGCTAAGTGTCTAACCAGTTCAGAACTCTGGTCCCAACCTGTAAAATGACAGCTCCACAAGGAAACCCTGCATGCACGTAAGGTATATAGTAGCACAAGAGGCGGGTAATATCTGCATGGAAAGTCCTTTCACTCCCTACGCATCACTTTCTTCTTAAATTGTCAAATTTAAGTTAAATAGCATATGAGAAAATTTATTATAAACTGCAAAGTTCTATATAAATGATTTTCTGATTGCTTTCTTACTAGATTCATCATCGTCTAGAGTATTCAAAATGCCCCTGGCTAAAGAGAAGCAGAACTAAAGGCCTAACATGAGATAAGATATTCAGTTAGAAAACTGATCTTTCTCAGCCTCTAGCCAGCAAACCTTTACACTCTGTCCTTATGCAACCCCAAGGTATTTACAATGAGTCTGTCTAGGGAAAAGAGGAAAACTAAAATAGAAAAGCAAGCCCCTCAGCTGTGACTCACACTCAAAGACCCCATATACTCAGAGTATCACCAAGCCTGAGCATGTCAGTCTCCAAAGTAGGACCTGGGGTATGATATCTGCAGCACCCAGCTGACTGTGAGAACTCAGGAAGCCGGAAACCACAGTCACAGCAGCATCTGAGAGGTCCAAGAACCTTCACAAGGCCCCGGGGGACCCAAGGGAAGCAAGTTGAGTCTTGGCCCTGGCCTAAGTTCTTCCAGTCTGGACCTGATGGAAGGTTCTTGAGTTCCCCAAGCCTTAGTGCTCTCCAAGTGAGGGGGAGGAGAATTAAGTAGGAATTCTAATATATTTCCAGCATTTTGCAAGATTATAAGGGGCGGGGAGAAGAGGAAAAGGAGAAGAGAACATTTTTTTTTCTTGTCCTAGATACTAAAAAGAATAATAAGGGGCACCTGGGCAGCTCAGTTGGTTGAGCGACTGCCTTCGGCTCGGGTCATGATCCTGGAGTCCCAGGATCGAGTCCCGCATCGGGCTCCCTGCTTAGCGGGGAGTCTGCTTCTCCCGCTGACCCTCCCCGCTCTTGTGCTCTCTCTCTCTCTCATTATCTCTCGCAAATGAATAAATAAAATCTTTAAAAAATAAAATAAAATCCACCTGGATCACTTCAAGGGACTAAGTCCTGTTCTACTTTGTCCTTTGGGAGCTCCGGTACCTAGCACTGTTCTCTATAATTTAAGCATACTTATTAAATATTTCTTGTGGGTTGAAACTCATGCCAATCCAGAGATAAAGAGAAAGGGGGAGGAATGGAGGTTAAAGAAGTTTATTAATTGATCAGTCTCTAAATCTGCTGGTACTCCACTCCCCAAATGTCTTATAATTTATTTTTTTAAGATTTTATTTATTCATTTGCGAGAGAGAACAAGCAGGGGGAGAGGCAGAAGGAGAGGAAGAAGCAGACTCCCTGCTGAGCAAGGAGCCTGATGCGGGACTCGATCCCAGGACCCTGGGATCCTATAATAAATGTCTTATAATTTAATTGTAAATAGTTAATGCTATCCATATGGTTCAAATCCCAGAAACTATATAAAAGGCATACAATGCAAAGTCTCCCTCAAATTCTTGTCCCTCATTGGTCCTGTTTCCACTGGTTAACCACTACTCTTACTTTCATATGAATCTTTTCAGGGTTTCTTCATACATATATAAGCAAATTCAAGTATAAGTTCCAAAAAAAAAACCACCCCAGATATAAGTTCAAATATATTCTGACTCTTCTATACAAAAGGAAGCATTTTAGGGTGCCTGGGTGACTCAGATGGTTAAGCGTCTGCCTTCGGCTCAGGTCATGATCCCAGGGTCCTGGGATCGAGTCCCGCATTGGGCTCCCTGCTTGGAAGGGGGCCTGCTTCTTCCTCTCCCTCTGCGGCTCCCCCTGCTTGTGCTCTTTCATTCTCTCTGTCAAATAAATAAATAAAATCTTTTTTTAAAAAAGGAAGCATTTTCTTAAGTTTTTTGTTTTGTTTTGTTTTGTTTGTTTGTTTTTTAAGTTATCTCTACACCCAATGTGGAGCTCAAACTCACAAACCCAAGATCAAGCATCATATGCTCCCCTGACTGAGCCAGCCAGGTGTCCCCAAAAGGAAGCATTTATATAGTTGTCCTCCACCTTTTTTCACTAAACAACATATTTGAACACCCTGGAATACATTTTGTACAATGGCATAAAAATAACTTCTTCCTTATCTTGTTTTATATTACTGCTCCATAGTATCTCTTGTGTGGATAAACTGTAATTTGTTTAATCAGTCCCTTATCGAAGGCCATTTAGGTTGTTTCCAATTTTTTGCAATTTAAAAACAATGTTCCATTTACAAATAGTAAAGCACATGTGTGCATACAGAACTGTAGTCTAAATTCTCAGAAATGGAAGCTCTGAGCCACAGGAGTATATGCCTTTATAACTTGGTTAGAGATTACAATTTGCCCTCTATAGATTCCCCAAAGATATAACTCCACAGTTGCAAAATATGTCACAAGTAATCTGTTACTTGTAATAATTAAGATCCAGTCATTTATTTATAGTTTAAGAAATAGAAGGGGGGAGCCTGGGTGGCTCAGTCGTTAAGCGTCTGTCTGCCTTCTGCTCAGGTCATGGTCCCAGGGTCCTGGGATCGAGCCTCGCATCGGGCTCCCTGCTCCGCGGGAAGCCTGCTTCTCCCTCTCCCACTCCCCCTGCTTGTGTTCCCTCTCTCACTGTGTCTCTCTGTCAAACAAATAAATAAAATCTTTAAAAAAAAGAAATAGAAAGAGTTTCAAGATTATTCCCATTATGTTAATTCTCATTTACTTTCATTCCCGATAAGGAAAGAAATGAGTAATGTTGCAGTTTCTAGCTAGAAATGTGTATAACCCACTGTACAACTGTGTATATCCCACATGTCAGTGTCCCCTGTGTGTCTTTGAAAGAGATATATTAGAAGTTATCTTGATGATGTATTTTTTTTTAAGATTGTATTTATTTATTTGACAGAGAGAGACACAGCGAGAGAGGGAACGCAAGCAGGGGGAGTGGGAGAGGGAGAAGCAGACTTCCCGCTGAGCAGGGAGCCCGATGCGAGGCTCGATCCCAGGACCCTGGGATCATGACCTGAGCCGAAGACAGATGCTTAACGACTGAGCCACCCAGGCGCCCCTTGATGATCTTAATGTAGAGGAAAATATCCTTAAGCATGAAAGGACAAGTCATTAAGGAAAATATTATAAATTCAACAACATTGAAAAATCTATTCTATCGAGGTGGGGCTAAAAAAATTCTATCCACAAATGTACATATGTATAAACAGATGGTTTGCAGTATACAGGGAAATGAGAGTGGGAGTAGAGGCTAAGGAAGTGTAATTCAAACAAAGAGGGGCCATTCACTTTGTTTCCAATGTTCATAAACAATGTTGCAATAAGAAAAAAGAAGGGGGGGGGGGGGGGGGAGAAAACCAACTTAAGATAGAACATGGTTTTAGCTAAAATGAAGTCCAGTCTGGGGAAGATTAAAAAGGTGATGATGGGGGCGCCTGGGTGGCTCAGTTGTTAAGCGTCTGCCTTTGGCTTAGGTCATGATCCCAGGGTCCTGGGATTGAGCCCCGCATCCAGCGGCTCCTTGCTCAGCGGGAAGCCTGCTTCTCCCTCTCCCACTCCCCCTGCTTGTGTTCCCTCTCTCGCTGCATCTCTCTCTGTCAAATAAATAAATAATATATTTAAAAATTAAAAAAAGGTGATGATGATCATTTCTCAGCCTTTTGACTAAGATCAAGTGTAAAAAGGTGATGATGGTTTGGAGAGAGATTTTATTTTTAAAAAGAGAAAAAAACAATGTTGCAATAAATAATTCTCTTACTGATGATCATTCACAATGTTTCCAATTGTTATAAACAGTGCTTCAGTAAACAGCCTTGTATGTTCAAAACAGGAAAAAAAGAGAAAAAGTGGGGTTGTATCTGGCTTAATGGAAATTGCACCAAGAAACAAATATATGAGTATATCTGTAATTATGCGCGTTTGATGTTAAAAAAAAAAGTGGTGGTGGTGGTGAAGAATGTTAGTAATTGACATTCTGCTGCTCAAACCCCACTGGATTCCCTCTTACCTGCTTATTGACTCACTAAGACCCAAAAGTTCTCTCCTCCTTCTTTTTGCCCCACACTTGTGCATTTGAAATCTCACCTCCTAGACTTTACCCTACCTAGCACAACCCGCAGTTCCCTTGGGCCTAAAACCATATCTGACATCCAATCTGGGTTCCAAATTCCAGGCTCTAAATAACACACTAAAGAAAGTCATTGGATGGTAATTATGGAGAAACAGGTAGTCACAAGTACTCTCACACCTTATTCCACTTTCCCTGCTCTCCTTGTCTATATTATTGTCTTTTTTTCTTTTCTTGCTACTAAATAAACCCTTTTCAGGTCTTTACACTTTTCCATTTATTTATTTATTTATTTATTTACTTACTTACTTACTTACTTACTTACTTACTTACTTACTTATTTAAGTAATCTCCACACCCAATGTGGGGCTTGAACTTACAAACCCAAGATGAAGAGTCACATGCTCCTATGCTCCTCCCACTGAGCCAGCCAGCTGCCCCTGGGTCTTTAAGTTTTTTATTTATCCTAGTTGCTAAATTATCATCCCTCCTCCTCTTCTTATTTTCAGCGGACCCTCTTTATTGCAAGAGGTAAAATAGAGGCAGAAACCTCTGCATACTTGGCTAAAGTAGAAATGAAAGGCGCCATAAAAACCCAAATGACAAAACCGGACAACTACAAAAGAGCTAGATCATGCCCATATTTAACTCTCCCTGCCCCAGAGGGCTTCTGCCCTCCCACTACATGCCTTGGAGTAGGACCTCTGACTTTTCAAAGGCCAAATGACAAAAGAAAAGTTATATTTATATTCCCTATAGATTTTCCGAATTTTCCTTTCACCCCTACACCCTTCACTTTGCCTGCTTCCCCTTCCTGTTCTACATCAAATTTTTCTCCCTTTTGGAAAAAATAATAATGATGATAGTATTTAGTGAACATTTACTGTTTGCTAGGCAGTGTGCTAAGTACTTTACATGAAGCATTTCATTTAAAACAATAACCCTTGGGCACCTGGGTGGCTCAGTCGGTTAAGCGACTGCTTTCGGCTCAGGTCATGATCCTGGAGTCCCGGGATCGAGTCCCGCATCGGGCTCCCTGCTCAGCGAGGAGCCTGCTTCTACCTCTAACCCTCCCCCCTCTCATGTACTCTCTCTCTCTCTCATTCTCACTCTCTCAAAATAAATAAATAAATCTTTAAAAAAATAAAAAAATAAAATAAAACAATAACCCTCGGAGAGAGGTCCTATTTATTATCATCATTTTGCAGCTGAAGGAATGGAGGCCCAGAGAAAATAAGTTGCTTGTCTAAGGTCACATTGCTAAAAATGATATAAGCACAAGGGTACAGGCTGGCTCAGTCAGAAGAACATGTGACTCTTAATCTTGGGGTCATGAGTTCAAGTCCCATGTTGGGTGTAGAGATTACTTAAATAAAACTTTTTAAAAAAATCTGTTTCATATCCTTAGAATTTAAAATTCATAATGGTAGGGACATTGTTTTGTTTACTGCTATATCCCCAATGCATGGAATAATATCTAACATGAAATCGGTACTTAAAATTTCTCGTGATAGGGCCCCTGGGTAGCTCAGATGGTTAAGCGTCTGCCTTCGGCTCAGGTCATGATCCCAGCGTCCTGGGATCGAGTCCCGCATCGGGCTCCCTGCTCCTTGGGAGCCTGCTTCTCCCTCTGCCTCTCTCTGTCTGTCTGTCTCTCATGAATAAATAAATGAAATCTTTAAAAAAAATTTTCTCGTGATAATATCAAACAATATTTTTGGAGTACTTTGGTTATGCCAGGTACTTTAAGCTTTTTACATATTTATTTTCTCACCCAATCTTTATAACAATCTTATAAGATTTAACAACCTTTTATTTTTTTTTAAGATTTTATTTATTTATTTGAGAGAGAGAGAGAGAGAGAGAGCACACGAGAGGATGGTAGGGTCAGAGGGAGAAATAGACTCCCCGCTGAGCGGGGAGCCTGATGTGGGACTCGATCCCGGGACTCCGGGATCATGACCTGAGCCGAAGGCAGTCGCTTAACCAACTGAGCCACCCAGGCGCCCAGATTTAACAACCTTTTAAATGTGATTTCCAAAACTTTCCTGAGGCCAGGGCGCCTGAGTGGCTCAGTCGATTAAGCATCTGCCTTTGGTTCCTGTCATGATCCCAGAGTCCTGGGATCAGGCCCCATGTTGGTCTCTCTGCTCAGCAGCGAGTCTGCTTCTCCCTCTCCTCCTGCTCCTTTTCTGTCTCTTTCTCTCTCTCTGTCTCTCGCTCACTCTCTCTCTCTCAAATAAATAAAATCTTAAAAAAAAAAACCAACTTTCCAGTGGCCTATCAACAACTGTGTCTCTGAGGAAAAAAGGAAAGGTTGATTTTCAGCATTTGCAGATCTATTTGTGGTATAAATACCCACACTGTGGCTGATTTCAAACTACCAATATGAGATCAACTGGCTCACAAAATTCCTGGACATTTTATAATTGGTTCATGAGCTGGTCCAAGTCCACTCCAGCATACCACTGGCTACTGTTCTTCCAGAACATGGAAGCCCTTTCACAAATTAGCCCTTATGTACCTTTCCAACGCAATCTTCTGACTTTTCAACTCACCCACGCAGCTGAATTTGAAATCATACAGAATTCCTGTCTGTGTGGGAACATGCCCTGCTTGTCTATACTTAATTGTCACTGGGCAACATGCTCTATTTCTGAGTTCTTTCATCCTTCTTCTTTATATCCTGGCTTTATACTGGTGCATCTCCAAAGCAACCCCAACCAATTCAACAAATAGTTGTTAAAACAACCAGCACATTCCAGGCAGGATGCTGGGAGCTGGGGGAGGCGGAGAAAGATAAAGGAGAAGCAGTCAATGTTCTCAGAGTAGCTCACAATCTGGTAGTGAAGTCAAATGTGTAAACTGAATTACAATCCAGTAAGAGCAATAATGAGAGATTGATTGAGTCTAACAATGGTAGTCAGGATAAAGGCTAACTTCCTAGAGGAAGTAAAACACAAACATCTTTAAGGACAGATATTTCTAGGCAGGGAGAAGCAGGCCATCTGAGACTTTGTGAACAGATTAAGAAACTGGGGTAAGACAGATGATAAAGCTTCCTGCATTCCTCTGTGCTCCCTAAAATGTTCAGTGGGAAACTATTGCACTCTATATAGCAGAATTTCCAATGGGAAAATGATCAAAGTCAATTAATAGATCATGACCACAGGACCTAAAAATAAAATCTTTTTTTTTTTAAAGATTTTATTTATTTGACAGAGAGAGAAATGAGAGAGGGAACACAAGCAGGGAGAGTAGGAGAGGGAGAAACAGACTTCCCCGTGGAACAGGGAGCCCAATGCAGGGCTCAATCCCAGGACCGTGGGATCATGACCTGAGCCAAAGGCAGATGCCTAACTGACTGAGCCACCCAGGCACCCCAA